>NC_090444.1:457669040-457970576 GCF_031143425.1 Pleurodeles waltl | reverse complement strand
CTACATGGAGGAACCACAGGTTTGATTGCAGAGTCGGGGCCAACTTTAGCGCTGGTGGCACTCTGTGCGACAATCTTTATTGGCGCCCCTACCCCATGATCACCTCCTTGGATTCACTCACTACCACCCGACAAATTTGTACTTCATTTCTGCTTAGCCCTCCTTTCACATACATTCATTAGCTTTAAAGTGCTTGGAAGCCTGGCTTTACTAATCCACTCATCTATCCACATAAAATATAGTTCTGTTCTTTGCAGCAGGTACATTAACCATCTATTCTACTTTATGGCGAGTCAAAGCTGCCCTAGACAAAGCTCCTACCTAGTAGGAACATTAATCACAAGAGATATCTAGACATTTAAATTTTTTCCTGATGGCTCGACGCACAAGGAACTTTTCAGCAGGTGCTTTTAAATCACAAGTTTCAGAGCCCCCCGCGCTATGCGGTCACCGCCCCCCAATCCAGGTCAGCACCTGGTGCGGCCGTACCGTTCGCACTGCCCTAAAGCTGGCCCACAGAGTAATTGCACATTTATTCTAGAAATTACACTTACAGTGAGAGTTGCATTTCCACTGTGTTTTTGAAGATTATACATTTGGAGCCTCAAGCACTAAAATGTTTTGCATTGCAAAGCCCTCTATTTAAAAAAGCATAAGATTTACAACCACAAAACATTGAGCCGCAATGTTCAAGATGTACTTTGTGAGTTAGAGCTGTCTTTCCAACTAAGTTCACATTAGGTCCCCTGGCCTGAAATGGGTTTCCACTCCATGGTAAGCAATTACAATGAAATGTATCGAAGGTAATCATACAAGTCCACTCTCCTCTAGACATGACAATTTCTCCTGAAAACAGAGGTTTTTCACTAGAATCTAATTCAAAATGAGGCCCACAAAGGCTGTTCTATTATGTTTCCAAGTTTCTATTACATTTATGATTTAACTCTTTTAGACTATTAGATCCTGACTAACACAGGTTAATCGGAACTTAGTAAATATTATCTCTTGGGTGAATTACTGATCAGTCAAATTCCCCATTAAGGATCTGGTTATACTTTAAAGGGGAGAATATAATGGCCTCTGTAAATGTTAAAATGTTGACATTTAAAAAATGAGTTTGTCAATAATTAATCTTAACTCAAAGACGCTCAAAGATGATCTGTGACAATATTCCATTTGAGAATAGTTACAGAAATATTGGGAATTTATTATCATAGTTTTATCAGTACATTATGCACTGCAATTCTAATCTATTTAAGCTACAGTGCACTATGGTAGTATTAGGAACAATAGGGTCAAAAACTTTGATGCTGTAGTGGCGCTTGGCTCCAATAGCGTCAAAATTTCTGACGCTAGTGGAGCAAAGTCCAAGGAGGCCCATTGATTCCAATGGGTGCTTCCTTTAAATGCTTGCCTTCAGAAGGCGTTAAAACGGACACAAAAAATGGCACAATTAAATCTTGGAACTTTCATAGCGCCATTTTTGTGGGCTTCCTTTCACCGGAACACCCCCTTTGCATGCATAATGTGGTGCAAATGGTCGCAAAGTGGTGCAATGCATGCATTGTGCCACTTTGTAGATATGGGGTGGTGTTTTTGACAATCTAATGCCAAATTAGCATCAGAAAAATTATGCTAATGTGGCATTAGATGGCACAAGCCCATCCGTAAATTTGGGCCTATATTTGATAGGAAATGGTTCTGAAATGTTATGGTTAGCAATGATGTAACCTGCAACTAGGCAACGATGAAGTTCTTTAAAAAAAGTACAATTGCTGTGACAAATCACAATCCTAACTTAATTAATCCTAGTAGATTCAGAATCATCCTCCTCATAGCTGCCTACTCAGCAGAAGACTTTAGCTGAGATAAATATGGCAATACTTGAAGCTCATCTCAATGGGAATATTAATCCACTCTGATCTTCTCTCTTAGTCTCCAGGCTTCACACAAGTATTTATCCATAGCAAACCCATGTCTAAGAATGAAAGTCCACATTTAGAAAGAATTGGTTTGCGCAGATCTTGAATCTTAACCTCGAGGCTCTATACAGATATTTAGCCAGAGTTTACACATATAAATCAGTGCTGTCTGAGATTCAAATTCGGAGGGCAATTTCGAAATTCCTTACTCCCAATTTTCTACACACAGGGAACAACCAATATTTCGTAATACCCATGTGTAGGGGTAAAAAATATAAAATGTGCTACTGTTTCGAGTGGTGATATACATCATGGACAATTTGGGAGTATTATGGGCTGTGTACTCCAGATACTTCTATACTTGTTCAGAGGTAGAATTCCATATTGAAATTTCAGGTATAGGGATTTTGCCTCGGGGGCTCTATTTTATCAAGGAACGCTTCAAAGTGGGGTGCACATTTTACATCAAGACATTTTTCTGTGAAGCTATCCAAAGAAGACTTCAGATAACAGTTGTCACTAACAAAGGACTGATACCTGCTCCTAAGATTTTCTACCATTCCTTTATTACATATAGATGGTTTGTTCCAAAGCTCACTCAAGTCCAGATTAGAGTACCATGTCTTAATGAATTTGAGCCAGGTTGTTCTAACTCCAACATCCAAATCTATAATCTCTCTGAGTGCCAGTTGGTAATGCCTACATCCTTAACCAGTATAAAATGGGTTTAAGATTTGCAATATCTGAGATGTATTGTTGTACTATATCTAATATTACGGGGATCAGAGGAGTGCTCTCTGTTAGGCCAGTAAGAGAGAATATAGTTCTATTCTCAGTTGTTAACAATAGGAAACATTACCAGAGCCCCACACCTTGGAACCATACAAGGCTGCACTAACTGCTTTTGCATGATATTTCTGCAGAACTGGCAATAGGGAATGAAAGGGAGAAGGTTTTAGTGCCCTCAGTGCCGCTCTGACCCTATGCTGCAGTAGCACCTTGCTTTTCTGGATTTGCGCTGACCATGAAAGAGAAATTGTCAGGCGAACTCCCAGGTAATCAAACTCACTCAATCCCTTCATGTGGATTCCTTTGATATATATATTCCCACTGAAGGACCCAGGCTCATTTAAGGCCATGAACTTAGTTTTGTAAATAATCTTTTCTGACCCAAACCAGTCACAAAAACTAGAAAATGTCCCAAGCTAGGTTTGCAAACCAGTTGGAGTTTTTGATAATAAGAAGGTGTTGTCAGCGAAAAGGAGGGCTGGGATCTTCTCACCTCCCAGTTTAGGGGAGTTGGCGTTACAATTGTCTAAATGCTCAATTACTCCATTGATGTAAAGGGTGAATAAAGTTGGAGCTAGCATGCAGCCTTGAAAGACATCTTTTTCTATTGGAAATCTGTCTGTCAGCTAACCCCTGTCCCTCATCAAACCTGTTACTATACAATTGTATGATCAGGGATAACAAAGGATCTGGCAAACCCAATTTGTGGAGAGCCAGCCAGAGCTGGCCTCCAGGAACAAGATCAAAGGCTGACGTTAAATCAACAAAGGTTACAGAGAGATGCTTGTGTCTAAATTTAACAGTCTTCCAAACCAAAAAGGAGAAATGAAAGACTTGGGGCCTGAATTAGATCTTGGCGTAATGGCCCCACCATTTATGTTCCAACTGAAAACCTGTCTCCCTCCTTGGCAGACAGCACCATAGGCGATAGCCTGCCTGGGTCCTGCGATTCTGCCAAGGACTCCCATCTACATTGATGGTGCCATAGGAATTCGTGGCTGACGATGGGACCCCAGCCAACTTTACCACCATTCAGATTTGGATATGCCTTATTGCCAAGCTAACTGTGGTGGTCCGGCATCCACATATGAGTTGGTGGATTGGGGGGAATGGGGTAAAAGGGTACCTTTTTCGCTGATTCCACTTCTGTTTTCAACTGGATATGACTCAACAACATGCCATTGGACCATGGTGATAACATGACTTCCCCTCCCCCCCATTGCCAGACTCAAAGGTAGGGAACCCGCATTGCTTGTGTACATTGTATGGGCACCGCATATGAGCTTGGGACCACTGCAGTGATTTACATGTCACAGTCATTTTTAAAAATTATTGTCACATGCATATGTCGGGGACATGATTAGACCAGACATAGATGGGGACACACTGGTACATCAAATATTCTCACACATGCACAACTATCATTATAGTGTCAGTATTCATTGCCAAATGAATGCTGGTACCACAATGGCGGTACAATCACACTTGTCAACTGTGTTCATGTGTGTACATTGCAAGGGGAACCGTACCTGTCATGTTGTGCTTCCAGTTGTGCATGTGAGTCACTATATGTATGTGTGTGCGATACGATTGGCTGGATGGGGTGGAGGGAGCTGGAGTGGGTGATGTGTTTGTGTCAATATTTGTGGCACTTGCATATGGCTTTGATGTTGTGTATGTTGTGTTCTGTGTAATGTTGCCATGAGACAAGGCTTTGCCCTCGATCTTGTTTTTGTAAGTGTTGCAACCAGTAGCACCAGTGATAAGGCAAACATGGTACATAAAGTGGGAATTCTAACACTAGTTAGGGAACACAAAATTATGCTTTATGCCGAGGTTATCATAGTCACATTGACAGACCCAAAAACCTCTTCACCAACATTAATGTCTCAAATATCAATCTTCTCCCAATTTTCGGGGTATGACATTAATTGGCATAAATTAGACCAGAGCAAAAAACTCAGCATCACTGCGGGAGCCCCTTCCAGTGGATGCCATCTCTAATAAAATCCATGGTAATTTGTCTAATTAGTGGCTTGGAATACATGATTAAAGATAAAATGGCACCTCTTTTGGGTAAAACTGCATTTGCTTTTGCTGCATGGTCTACATTGAATCTGTCAGTGTTAGGAAGCATACAAACTGTAAAAATTACAACTGCAAAGAGATTTGATTTTGCTTTTGGGATGATTCCACTAAAACTACCACCAGACCTAATTGGACTAAGAGATGGGAAAATCTAATCATACAATTGAGAAATCTTCAAATCTAGATTGAAAAATGTGAAACTGTACTCAGACACACAGTTTGGCTGGAGGCTTTAGGCTACTGCATATGGCTGCATGCTGAGTAGACTGCATCACATATATGCTTCCACCCTTAATTTAAGCACCACTGTATCTACTTCTCCAGAGAGATCTTCTTTGCATGTAAAGTAATATGGGAGCCTTTGACCAGGGGGACAAGAAAGGTGGATTTAAATAAGAATTACTTCAACTACAGCACATGCTTAGCACAAAGCTCATAATGCCCTGCGGATGGACAGCACAACCCATCTGAAGACATTTCTTGGTAAAAAAGAGCCAAAAATGTCAGACGAAAGAAAATGCAGTGGAAGGCATTGGAGGACAGGGTAATACTGTGAAAGAACAACACACTGCAGGGCAATACCTTTAAACCTTTTGATTGCCATTAACTCAAATTTCAGAATGCATTATTTCTAATTTTGGAAATATAGACACACTCTCCTGCGTTTATGGGATCCTCATTTACCATTGCTTTTCAACCCAAAGAGGGACTGCTGCTGAACGTATGTCATATTAGCTTTAAAGACGGGACGTGGGAGCAACCTCTTGCCTCCTATAGCAAATTATTCCACAACTCACACCCTAGACTGATTTATTTCGAAATCTACATCCACAATATTGATCCACAACACAGTTACAGACAGAGCATCTGAGCTCAACATCAACATTTTGGTGGTGTCTGCAACATGGGTGTGACATAATGCCCCTGCACTTTACTTTTTCTGGTCAATACTTGGGGTAGGGTTTCATAACTCAGGATTTATCAGCTTACAGGAGCAGGGCACAGGACAAACAAAGACCTAAAAGGACTGCACGCTTCCCACATCATGAGCTCCAGCACTTGACACTTACTGTTCCACACCTGGGATGGGACTTCATCCTCAGGATTATGCATCTGACAGGAAGAGGGGCACAGGAAAAAGAAAACACTAAAAGTGCTGCACACTTCCCTTGCCATGAGCCTCTGGACTTGACTCTATGTGGTCCTTACCTGGGGAGGGATTTCATCTTCAAGGATTGAGCAGCTGGCAGGAGGAGGGGCACACGACAAGCAAAGCAATAAACGAGCTGCACGCCTCCCACCTAGGACACGTGCCCGGGCCAAGACCAGGCCCCTCTTCGCATGTCACCACTCGTAAGTGGCTGGGCTGTACCACCCTTCTTGACAGCAGTTTTTGGCAGGTTTGTTCTTTCATTTTTACTGGCCTTTATTGTATGTTTACAGTCTGTGTTGGCTTGCTGTGACCATAAGGTACTCAAATGGGTGTCAGGAAACTCCATAAAATAATTGGCACATGCTGCAGCCAATTGTACTCATTAAGCAATTGATGACCTGATAGAAGAGGTGGAATCAAATTTAAATCCTGCCAATCAAGTTCTTTTGACCCCCAGTGGCTCCAGTGTTCCTGGCATTTATTTTAATGTAAGCATATACCTAAAACCAAACATTCTGGTCTACACTCAAGCCAACAGTCTATAGGGCCCAGTGGTGCCTCATTGCTTCCATCTAATACCTCTGGCACTACTTGTAAGACAAAGGCTGTGGTGTTGGCGGATGGTTGTCCATCTAGTGCTTCCCCATTAACTGTCCCAATGGTGGAATGCCACAACAGATTTGACATTCTGGCACCAGTAGAACCCACTACATGTATTACTGCAATTGAAGGATCAGTGGGCATGGGGGCAACAAAGGGTTCTGCTTTTATGGTACCTTCTTTGTCTGAAGCTGTCAACTGTGTATATCAAAATCAGGAGATTAAAGTTCTGGTCTAAGGGATGTAGACTGACTGACAAGTCATTCAGCAGTTGTAGGCATAATATCACTATCCATTTTGCATGTCATTGCTCTTCCTTGTCAGAGACATCTGGGAGTGAGGCAAGAGAATTTGAGGAATAACTGCAATGAGCCATGTCAGCTTTACCGATGCATGGATCCGCAAATTAATTCTGACCTTGTACCTGTTGAGGGAGGCGAGGGCACCCTGAATGCACTTGGATTGCTTTCTTGGAATGTAGATGGCTTAAATTCCCAAGCTCAGAGACCCAAGCTGGGGAAGATTGTTTACTCCTTTCATGTGTGCCTCTTCCAGGAAATCTGGGTGGTTGTGCCACTGCATAGACCAGGGTTTCTTAATTTTAGCATAGCCGGAGTACCATCAACCTTGTGCTGTCCCTCTGGGGGGCTAACCATTTGGGTTAAGACTTCACTAGCCATTAATCTTAAGCAATTAGAAATAAGATTCCCAGATATTTTGGGGGGTATGAAGGTGATAGAGCAGATAGTGATCATAACTCCCTGACAGTACTGTTGACAGGCATTCATGTTGAGGATAGGGATATGTCATCCACTCAATCAGTCCCTGTCTTTCATTCCAGAAACAGAAGGACCATCAGATGGCTATAGATTAAAAACTCCCATGCAAAATATACTGGTATATATGGAACTGTAGCTGATTTATTAGCACAATACCTCAACTGCTGGCCCGAGGGAATCGCTATCTTGGCTATCCATGACTGCATGGTAGATTGCCTTGAAGACCACTTCACTAAGTTGGTGACAACTGGAGCAAGTGCGACCATAGGTATGACTGGTTCAACTCCTTATGTAGGAAGGCCAGATCTGCATTGAACAGGACAATCAAGCAGGGGGTAAGAGATGTAATCTCAGCTGCTGGGAAAAAGTATAAGCTTACCTAAATTACCAACAAGAGAGAATGGGTGGAAAGGAAATGGCACAATTTAGCAGATAACTTGAAAAACAAGAAGAGTAAGGAATTTTGGAATCTCGTTACACAGGGTAGTGTTGATCATATTGAGGTTACTGAGTTCCACATTCAGCCAGAGCCATGGTTCAAGCATTTCAAGGATCTGTATGCATCAGCTGATCGGGATGCTGACTCTGATGATGGCAATGCCAGGGCCTTAAGAGTGTGATTTAGGACAGCTCAATAGTCCTCACGATGGACAAGATGAACAACTCCATGACGGGGGCCAAAGTGGCTGGACTAGATAAAATCCCTGCTGGGTTTGTATCGCTCAGTAACAACAGTCTAGGGCCTGTATCTCAGCCTATTCACTAACGCAATAGCGCAGGGCTCTGATGATGGAGAGGGGTAGAAATCATACCTATGTTTAAGAAGGGCTGAGATTCAGCTAATTATAGACCTATTAGCCTCATTGAATCCACCCCAAAAATATTTAGCAGACAGATCTTATTAAGAATTCAGGACTGGATGAATTGTCTCCCACCTGCATGCTGGATTCAGGGAAAACACTAGTACAATTGACTAAGGGCCTGATTTAGTTCTTGGCGGTCTTACTTCCAATCCGCGGCGGCAGTGGACCCAAGAACACCTTCTAGTCGATGGTGTTCCGCCCTCAGTATTTAAATGTATTGTGGCTGATCCCCTCACTGCCATGACAAAGTGCTCTTCCCAGCCATCAGGCTGGTGTGTTCCTGCAGACCATATTTAGATGTTACAGTTCTGCAAGTGGTGTGCTGCTGGCGGATTGCTTATGGAAGGAGGTCGTCGCTGGACCCAATGGACATCAGAAAATGGCAGTGGCTATGGAATACAGCTAAGTCTCACACACAAACACACACACACACACACTATATCTCAGCGCTATGTTTCCCCCTGCACAATACACTACACAGCACACTATTTTCCATTGCTATTTCAACACCACACAACACGTACATGCCACAACCACACATTGACGTACATCCATGAAACAATATACACACACTATTGACACTGCACCAACGCACCACACAACCAAAACAACCAACACAACTACACCCTCATCTACACGAAAACATGCACACACAAGCACAACTACACACATCACAACAATGACCGTCACAGAAGAGCACTCACCTGAACGTTGGGAAAGATTGAGTGAGAAGACCCCTGCAAATAATCAGCACTTCTAGTGTACTATAAAGTAATCTAAAATTGCTTAACAGATAATTCCACAAGCCCAGTTTACCCATGATCTTAAAAGTAGCCATAATATACACAAACAATGTTTTTTTTTTCAGTATCTAAAGAGATGGCCAATTTCCAGTTATCATTGTTCATGATCTGCCATAATAGATGCAACAGGGTTTTGTGCTGGTTTTAAGGAGAGCAGGCAGACAAAATCCACTTATGTATGATGGTTAACCGAGAGTATAACTTTATGCAATACACAAGCAAGGACCCTGGCCACATTTGAACATCGGTATTGATCACATATATGGGCCTGACTTTGCACACAGTATTGGTAATAAAGGAAGCCCACACCTTGTTGAATTTGTCCTCTTTTCACTGGCATCCTGTTATAGTTCACATAAAAATGGGACTGGTTTGACATTCTTTATCTTTCAATACTCTGGGGGTCATTCCGAAACTTCCCCCGTCGAAAGACCGCTCCGCGGTCAAAAGACCGCAGGGCCATTTCGACTTTCCCGCTGGGCCAGCGGGCGACCGCCAAAAGAGCGCCCGCCGGCCAGCGGGAAAGGCCCTGCAACATTGAAGCCGGCTCCGAATGGAGCCGGCGGTGTTGCAGGGGTGCAACGGGTGCAGTTGCACCCGTCGCGATTTTCACTGTCTGCAAAGAAGACAGTGAAAATCCTGCTGGGGCCCTGTTAGGGGGCCCCTGCACTGCCCATGCCAGTGGCATGGGCAGTGCAGGGGCCCCCAGGGGCCCCACGACACCCGTTCCCGCCATCCTGTTTCCGGCAGTGAAAACCGCCAGAAACAGGCTGGCGGGAAAGGGGTCGGAATCCCCAGCCGGGGGAAATCCGGCGGGAACCCGCCGGACCCGGCTGGGCGACAGGAATAGCAAAGGAAGCACCGCCAGCCTGTTGGCAGTGCTTCCGTGGCCGTCGACCCTGGCGGTCGATGACCGCCAGGGTTAGAATGACCCCCTCTGTCTGGAAACCATTGTCTTCCAGAGCTTTCCTTATTGTCATTTCATCAATTGCTTTTGTTAGTTGCTATTTAGTGATGTGTCCACTTAATATGTTAGTACATTTTTCTCACATGAAGTAATTTTTTTAATTTGTTGTGTCTCTGGAGTCAATAGGGTCTTGAAGAAAGAGGTGAATTCTGATGTGACTTTAAGTGGTTGTGTCACGAAGATACTGTGTTAACTACAGATGACCAAAATGGCATGTTGTGATTCTTTCTGTTTTGTATTGAACTGCTAAAAATCTACCAGCCTTTTACCAGTGTTCATACATGCACTGTTTAAGTTGCATAAGTGTTTTTTACTCTAGGGCAGTGTATGGAGTGATGGGGTCATACTTCATTTTTGTAAGAGCTCTTATTGTTCTCTAAGATGGGGATGTATTATAGGCAGATGTTCGCTGATCGCTGATGCCTTCTAGATGAAATAGAGCTGACTTATCTTTTTACTTTGCTACGTTTGAGTCCTTCATCATTTCACCATTACCATAGGCCCTTCTGGTACTCAAATACCAATGCAATCTTCATTTGCCTTCTGGTAGTTTATATCAGTCAATGTCCATGTGCCTGCAGTTTTGGGGAGTTTTGTTAGATTGTGATTTAGACACATTTAAATATTGTCATTGTTTGGTGCACCACTTGTCAGCATCCTAGTTAGTGAGATTTTCTAAAGAGTGGAGATCAAGAAAACATTAACATGTGCAAGTAAAAGTTTAATCCCTCTCTATTGGGTAAACCGGGCTCAACGGTTGACCTGGGGATGGTCATACATCATATCTTTCAGATATTGTCTGCATTTAGGATTAGCAACATCAAAGACAGGGCATCTATCAAGAACAGGATAAATTGTCAAATTTCAGCCCATTTCCACAATCACACCACATTTTCCAAATGCTGGAGTGTTAAAAATAAGTTGATTTCTCACCTACCTTGAGAAAGCCCCCTATCAGACTTACACCTTTCACTTTCAGTTTAACAAATACGTATTTGCACCTCAGCTCTATCCATGATTTCAAACTATGGAAAGATGGGGATCTTCTGATCAGAAGTGCTTCCTGTGTGGCATCAAGGCTGACAAGGTTTGTGTGGGTGGCTGTGAGTTATATGGAAATACAACTTCACCCACACAGACATGTATTAACTTCTTACATTCTGTTGGGGATAGGTGCATCTCCTATCTTAAAGCAATAGCTGGATGACGTCCTCTCAAGTAATCAGGAATCTTTGTTCTTTTATTGTAATAAGTGAGACAATCAACACCGAGCAAAACATTAGTGAGGCTGTGGTTTCTGGGGGTGCGTAGCTACTGTATTACTGAATTAAGGCCAGAGTTGGCAAAACATATTTTTCTAGCATGCAGATCAATAGCTGAGGTTACATACAGTACAGGTGAGGGCTGTGTGGGAGAAGTACTTCAAGGGAAACATACAACTAAGATGCAGACCTCCCGGGTATACATTAACTCTTATTTAGCCCTCCAATGAAGTTAAACTAGTAAGATAATATTCTGTGGGCCACTTTATGAATGTTGGAAAGTGGATTATTGGTAAGGACAGATATGTACCTACACTTAGTAATAGGCCACTAACACCACCTCTCAATAAATGAATCACCCCTCAACCCTTGGTAGCATGGCATTGAGCGTCAAGGCTTAACTTAGGAGACAGGTGTGTAAAGCATTTAAGAATCACAAAACAGTAAATAGGTAAAACACAAAGCACAATAAAATCTGACACTAATTCATAAGAATAGATTAAATGTTTATCTTTAAAATGACACCAAAACCATTAAAATCGGATAAGAGGAACCAGAGATATGAATTTTTAAAGAATTAATGTTTTCTAGCGCATAGAAACTAAAAGCTGGTCATCTGTTTGCACTATACCGGGGCAAAGTCAAAGTTTGAAGCAAGCGGGAGACCTTTCTCAAAAGTTTACCTACAGACTAAGGGCCTCAATACAACTTTGGAGGTCTTTCTGTAGGACCGCTGAAGCCACTCCAGCCAACAGACCACCAGTGCTGGCAGTCTGCTGACCGCCATATTAGGAGTCATTAGAGGACTTCCGCCCATTTATGGGCTGAAGTCCAACTCCGAAGAGGTGGTTGCATCGCCAGCACCGCCATGTCAGCAAGACTCTGCCCGCCATATTACCATCTGTAATACGGCTTGGAGAAGTCTTGCTGGTGTGGCGCAGGAGACCTCGATGAAGAATTCTACCTGACGATGCAAAACCGCCAGGACTCATCCTCTCCCGGATGACCAGGTCACAAGAAAAGGTAAGTTGACCGTTCGACGGGGGGAGGATGTGTGTGTATATGGGTGCGTGAGTGCGAGTATGCGTAGGGAGTATAGTATGAGTGTGAGTATGCAGAGGGGGTGGTGAATGCATGCATATATGAGATTGAATGTGAATGTTTGTATGTGTATTTGTGCACATATATGGGGGTGTTTAAGTGCGTGTGAGCAAGTAGGGGTGTGTTTCTGCATGTTTCGAGCGGGTGGGGGCAGTGTCTTCATGTTTGCGAGCGAGTGGGGGGTGTGGCTGCATGTATGCAAGTGAGTGGGGGTGTCTGTGTGAATCTATGCCAAGGGGTGTGTATGTAAATGCATCCATCCGTGAAAGGGTGGGGGGTGTTTGTAAGTGTGAGGATGGGTGGGGAGTGTCTGCATATGTATGGACGTGTGGGGGTGTGTGTTCCAGCAACAGGAACGGGGATTCGTGTCACCGGGTGCGTTACCACCAGGGTTTTTGTGGTGGGGTGACCACCACGGAAAGCCTAGTGGTCTGCAGTCCTGTAATCCGGCCGGCACGCTGAGGCCTGCCGCTGGGTTGGAGTTGCTCATCGCTCGCAGCGACTGTGCGACCGCACCGGAGGACCAGGTGGCGCTATGGAGGTTTGGCTTCTGCTAAACCTCACAACTTGTGATGTGGTGGTCTGTACCGCAGGGTCCGTGGTGGTAAGACCGCCACGGCGAGGCTGGCGGTCTGATGACTGCCAGCCTCGTAATGAGGACCTTAGTCTTTTTCTTGAAGATTTTCTTCAGCAGGACAAAGTCACCAATCCGATCTGACCTCCTTGGAGCCCTCTTCGGATGTGCATCGCAGGAGACCATCGGGCTTAGATGAATTTGCAGGATGGAAATTTTCATCTGGGCCAAAGCTGAATCTTGATCCAACGTCCCTGAAGCCCTCCTTGGATAAAATGCACTGGAAGTCCGATCAACTTTTTACGTTCTGACTTTGACACTTTTTTGGAGCTTTTTCCTTTCGACGGGGGTGGACCCTCCACAGCAAGCCTGTTTTGATGTGAGGTCATCAGATCATCTTTCCAGGAGCTCCCGTTGAAATCGTGGAAGCCTGGGGTGCCAGAGCTTTGCAGCAGGATGAACCTGCAAATCAGGCCGGGTAGCGGTTGAGGTAAGCCGGCTTGACTCACCACTGCAAGTGGGTCCCTTTATGGAGCTTTTTTCCAAACATTTTTCAAACTTTTCCAAACTTCTGGATCTTCTTCCAGAAGGTCTTTGAAGGTCATTTAGGAGTCCACAGCCTACCTCTAGGGTCCAGAAGCTATAATTTGCTCCTTGAGGGTTAGGACTCCAACTCCCAGAATGCACCTGTTTCAAATCCAAAAATTACTACTAGTCACTAGAGCTGGTCAGTTCCTTCAGGTTTTAATGCAGGGGACTCTGATTAGCTATTTGTCACCTGTAGCGAGCAGGGAGTCCATTCTTGAACCAGTTGAAGACAGGCAAAGTCCTTTTAGTGGTGAAGCCCAAGTGAGAAGCTGGTGTAGTCCTTCAGAGTGCAGTGTCCAGGTGGAGGTCAGGGGTCCAGCAGGGCAATCCTTCTTCTTCTGATGTTGTTCCTTGTAGGGATCTGAGGTGTGGGTGTATCTTTGCCAAATTTATTCTTGCTCCTGGGGTGAAAAGCAGGGGAGAAACTGTCCAATCGCAGGCAGGCCACTACCCTCTTGGATTACCACTTCCTGGTAAGTGTGGCAAAAATAAATCCCAGGGAGCAACATTAGTTGAAAATCCAAAATGGCAGACACTCAGTTTTGCAGGTTAGGTCTGGCTGAGCCCACCCACTGGTGTGACTAAAAATCCTAAACACACCCCTCTCCTAATCAAATCAAGAGGGTATCTAGTTTTCTGGGTTTGCATGAAATGGGGGAGGTCAATGTCCTTCCCTCCTTAGAAGATCAGTTTGGCTGCTCTCCCACATCCTGTTTCACCATCTGCTGTGGCAGATATCCTGCCCCAGGCACTTCCTTTGTGTTTAGCCCAGGCCACTTCACACCTCATTAAGACAGCCATGCAAGACGGCCAGAGGCTGAGCAATCAGAGACGGGCAATACAGAGCTGAAACTGGTAACATTTAGGAAGAGTCTTAAAACTCTATAGGTCAAAGTTATATAAAATCCAGCCATGGCAAGATGTTGTTTTTTATTATGACATTAAGTTTGATACCAAACTTGACAGGGCTAGCTCCTTTAGAGACTTTATTAATTATAATAAAGTCTCCCCATTTTAGCCTATGAAGCCTATTCACTACAATGAGGAAAAAAACTAATTTGGGTATTTTTCCTCAACAGGGATTATAAAACATATTTTATAAGGTCCCTGCTTATAGTTACACTGCACCCAACCATGGGGGCACCTAGGGCACACCTTAGCGGTGACGTATATTTAAAAATAAGGTTGTTCAATTCTTTGGAAATATTTTTAATTCCAAAGTCGAATTTGCATGTACCTTTATTTAAAAGCAGCCAGCAAGAGAGGCCTGCCTTTAAAAGGACCCTGGGCACCCCAGCAGTGCAACTTTGGGGGCACTATCTATGCTGGGGTACCTAAACCTACATGCCCTACCAGATGCTAGGGACTTATAGGTAGGTTGATACTGCCAATTATAATTGGCCTAATTTGCATACTTATTTTACACAGAGCACAGGCCCTGGGACTGGTTAGCAGTACCCAGGACACCATCAGAGTCAGGAAAACACAAGCAAAACATGAAAAATGGGGGCACAAAGTTAGGGGACCTCTGCAATCAGCCCTGTTTTCTCACATTAAACTGCTCCACTAAGCTAATATTCAAAGTATTAATTTGCATATTAAGAATGAGAAAGGTTGTACCAAAACTGCATCTCAGTCTGATCACTAAGGGCCATATGTATCAAGCAATTTGCATTTGCAAACGGTGCGAATCGCAAAATTTGGCCATTTGCGAATGTATGAAAGGCATTCGCTGTGCAATTTTAAGGAATCAGTAAATTCTTAAAATTGCGACCCCATTTAGAGAATCTAAGGAATTCCTTTTTGTGATTACCAAAGCGTATGTATCAAGCATTTCCTAAATGCGAATTAGGCATTTAGCAAATGCAATTACCACCAAATCCAATTTGGTGGTAAGCATGTGCAATTTTTAAAAATGCATTATAAATGCATTTTTAAAAATGACATGTAGTGCACACATGCACCTAGGGCATGAGTGTGCTTCACATGTCCGCAAATATTTTTTTGGGGTGCATCAGAGGGGGCCTTAAGGCCCCAGCACCCTGGGGTTTGCTTTACCTAATTTGCGAATTCCTAACTGGAATTCGCAAATTGGGAAATGCAAAACCATTCGCACCTATGGGCCTACAGGCCTATAGGGATGAATGGAGTTGCATTCTCTAATTGCGATTCGGTAATAGAGATTGCAAATTTAAAGAAAGTGCTATTATCAAATCACAAATTTCATACATCCCAAACCAGAAACCGTTACATACCCCAGTATCCTTATGGGAAAACGTACAGCATGTGACATGAGACATTGTTAAAATGGACTGGAATTCCTTGTCTCAAAGGATTCCACTGGCTTACCTCTATGTAGTGGCATACTGCAACTGAGCACCCCTGTTGGCAGTGGATAAGGAGCAAATATCTAAGGATCTTTAAGAGGGAATCTAGATTTGTCGTTGGATTCACTGGTCTTTTTCTCTGCTTTCTAATATTTGGATGCCCCTCACCTCATTACCAGTTCTAAGGTTTCGGTATTTGATGGTCTTGCTGTCATCTTCTGTGAAATATATCAAACACAAAAGGGCAACTAGGTTGCAAGAGACTAGGAAGGAGGGTAAAAAACACTTCACATCTAATTTAGACGTCCAAAGAAAATTAGAGTAGATGCCTCACCCACTAGGAGCGGCACACTTCATCAACTGCGCCTGTCCACACCCTTAGAGGATGATCCCACCAGGGCAGACTCAACCAAATGTGTGAGTTAATATATAAAGTATTTATCTGAACAAAGCATGGACCAAGGAAAGAAGGTAACTGTTAAAAATAACTTTCGGTATACCCCACAGAAATTCCTTTTTATTCTAGGTTACAGAGGGTATGAGTAAAAACAAAATGTTGTTTTTTTGCAGGAATTAGTGACCTAAAAGTCCCTGATTTGCCAACATGTTTCAGCCCTTGACAGGAGTCTGTATGGGTCTGGGCCCTCAACATGGCTGTCTATATATCCCTGCCTATTCACACATGCACTCCACATATAACTGTGAGACCTAATGCTATCACCTGATCTAGAGGAGCTTTTCAGTCAGAAGTACCTAGAGAAACATAAGGTAAAAACAAGTGGAAGGGTGACTCAATCAATAGTGGTCTTTGATTTCTATATTCTCAATAGTGTGTTTGGTCATAAGATAGTGCTTGGTAGTCCATGGAAACCTATGAGCGTCCAAGCTTTTATAATATGATGCTCAGTGTGAAAAATGTGGGAGAAAGGTAGCTCTTGGTCCAGAAAGCAATTTATTTTTGTTATTTGGTATAAATCCATTCAGTTGTTTTTTAGTAATTGAAGAAAGAACAAATTTGTATATTGAAGGACGTGATGGCTTCACAAACCGCCCCGATCTCATGTTGAGGTCTAGTTGGCTGCCAACATTTCAACAAGGAAGTGTTGGCAGCCATGTTGGTGAAAAAAAACAAAAGGTGCCATGGTAGAGTCACCCTGACCCCTTAGTTCTGGTGCTGGGGTCCCAGAAGCACCCCTCAGAGCAAAAAAGCATTTGTCGTCCATTTTCAGAGAAAGTTGCGGTGCATCCGTTGAAAATTGAAAAATAATGCAGGGTCCCTTGCTAGTTTCACTAAAGACAGGTCCCAGAGGCTTTTAAAAATTGCATGCAGCCCTGTAGCTTCGAGGACCGCCACCTCCCCAGGGCTTTCAAGAAATATGATGCGAGGGCTGCACACACCCCCGCTGCCACCGGGACTGCCACTTCCCCAGGGCTTTTAAAAAATATAAGGCAGGGTGTGCTTGGCCCTCTCCAAACCCCCAGGGGCTACCACCTCCCTAGGGTTTTAAAGAAATATAAGACAGGGGGCTATGTACCCCACAGTTTTTGCTTAAAACCCCAAGGAGGTAGCAGTCCCCAGGACTTGGAAAGAAATATAAGGCGGGGGCCACACAGCCCCCCACAGCCCCATGGTCTGCCACCTCCCTGGGGCCTTAAACAAATATGGTGTAGGTGGCCACACAGCCCCGTAGCCCCGGGGTCCATCACCTCCCTGGGGTTTTCAATAAATACAGTGAGGGGAGCTGCATGACCCCCCCATAGCCCTGAGGACCACCACCTCCCAGGGGCTACAATAAAAGAATGAAGGGGGTCTGTTTCAGACCCCATTGCCCAGGGACCACCACCTTCCTAGGGCATTGCTCATTGGAAGGGGGGAGCCAATAATGGTCCTGGTGACCATCACCCTCCAAGGCCAGCTCCTGCTATGTCCCAGAGAGCTCACCCTCACAACATACCTGTATGCTTTTGCTTGACAGCTCCCACCAAGCAAAGGCAAACAAGGTCCACTTTCTGGCACCGAGAACTGTCAAACTGTTCCCACAGTCAGAAAGTGGAGTTTTCATCTGCAAATATGAATGCAGGCAAATACGCGTGCAGGGAAACAGATTAAAGCATTGATATTTAAAGCAGCTCCCTGCTTGTGGGAGTAATGCTGGCTCCAGCAGGACGTGGGTAGTGGCTAAGACCGTGGAGGCCTTGAGGCTCTCCCTGCAATCCTGTCACTCTCTCGGATGGAAGAGAGAAAGAGAGTTTGTCATTGCAATTGTCTCTCCAACACATTGCACAAACAGTGACTTCAAAGAGTAAGACTAGCAAGATGGTTGGTATGAATGTTATAGTTAGGTTTGAATGCAGAGCAGAACAGAGTCACTTCTGGCCTAATGGTCATGGTCTTCTGCTGTCACTCAGTAGGCTGAAGGCTCAAATCCTAGTATCTCTTTTCAGTGTGTTTGTTTATTTACTGGTGTTTTGAGTGTTAAGCCTTCCTAGTGATGTAACATTCACATTTCTTTCCAATCACATTTGTGGGTTGACTGTCAAAGGTATGTCTGGAAGTATCACAGTATGGAGTCACCTATGGCCTAAAGGTTGCAGTCACAGACCCTTGCATTGAATGTTGAGGATTCTACTTCAGGTGTATCCATGGTCATTTTCTTTCTTTAATTTCTTTTAAACTTCTAAAATGTCAGATTCATACTGAAAAGTGATCTCACTGTTTTTAATTGACAAAAAAAAATATTTTCAATGTATCTAGCAATATCTCATTCTAAGTCTATAATTCATCAAAGCCTAAATCACTCTCACCCTCTCTCAATCGCTCTCTCTCAGAGTTGGTGGTTAGGGGGGTCAGCCACAGAGCCCGGCCGCAGGCCAGGCCCTGCCCTGTGGCCAACAATTGCTGTGCACGTCTGAAGGCTGTGCAGAGCGGTAGTTGGATTAATGTATAATAATAAAAATTACTTCATGTTAAAAAACTATAGCAATGAACTGAAAAAAACAAAGGCTACAGTGTCATTACAGTTAGCAAATAGAATTAAAATAACATGGAAGTTCATTTAAAAACCAAAGGTTTCAGTGACAACATAGGTAGGCTTACATTTTAAATGCACCAAGCTATAGAAATTGTGACTTAAGGTAACTATAACTCGCACTCTCACCATGCATTGCTAATTAACCCACAAATTATGACATTGATGACATCTTTGATAACATCATTGATAATATCAATGTAATATTTGCAGTAACATTTTTGACAAAAAACTGTGCCTGGTGGGGGCACAAGTCATAATTACCTTAGGGCACGAGTTACAGTTACTTGAGAAAACTATAACTATAACAGGTGAAATTTAAAATGTGAGCCCAAGAAGGACGTCCCTATAACCTTTATTTTATATATATATATATATATATATATATATATATATATATAAATATATATATACCTACTGGGGAACACCAGTAGGTAGTTATAGTGAGGACCTAGTTTACATAGGAAGAGCATTTTTATTAAGTGAATAATTTTGGTACCGCTTGACGACGCTTCTTGAAATTTTCTAAACTTATACTTCATTGTGTTCAGCTGTTGTGTTAAAAGGTTCAGGGTGATCCGTCAAGCGGGGACCAAGAAAAAGAGGAGGTCTAAAAAACATTTTCCCAATGCATTTCACCACACGGGTTTTGATCATGATTACAGACTGAACCACTGGACGGACTTACACCAAATTTGGCAGAAGGCTAGCTCTGGGTCCTGGAAGCATGCATTTTGTGATTTAGTGTAAATCCATTCAGTATTTATGAAGTATTAGAGTTTAAAAAATATAACTATATAGGGAAGTGGATCCTCCTTGGATCTGGACATCGGGAGGAAAAGCAAGGACCTGATTGGCTGACTGCAACCTGACAGAAAAGTTGCAGCTGCCAATCTTGTTCTTCGCATCAGCTGGGGGGTGGGAAAATAAGATTGCAAAAAACACACATGAGGTGAAAATAACCTTTTAGGGGGGCCTCGTAGGCAGAAAATTGCAATTTATTTTTTTATCCGATCCGTGAATCTGCGGATCAAGCACTGCATATGCTGATCCAGAGAAAAATTGGGAAAAAACCCACTCATTGCATCCAACCTCATGCTGCACTCAGCCAAAAGGTGTGTGTAGTTTGGGTTTTGGATGCATGCAGGAGGGCCAACCCTCACAAAGGTGGGAGTTATAGTTACCTTAAGGTGCGAGTTATAGTTACTTAAAAGGACTCTAACTATACCTACAGAATTTCTATGGTTATGTTGGAGCAAATCTCTAACGTCCCTGTAACCTTTATTTTTTTCAGTGAATTACTATGGTTTTTTAAAGTAAAGCAATTTTAATTACTATTCTTTATTCCAACTTCTGCCGCACACAGCATTCAGTGAAGAGCGTCAGGGGTTGGTCACAAAGCCTGGCCTGCAGCCAGGCCTTGCAGGAAAGCCCTTATAACCACCCAACCCCACGCCACACATGTCCTATGGCTGTGGGCAGTGCAAGTTTGCCACTGGGCCTGTCTCTGTCAGTGGATCTGTGAGTGTCCGCAGAAGAGTTTGAGTTTGTCTGAAAGTTGGTGTGTGAGTGTGAGTGGGTGTGAGGGGTGTATGAGTGTCTGAGTGTACGCATGAGCCTCTGAGAGCATGTATGAGTGAATGAATTAGTGTATGAATGAGTGAAGTTTTTCCTTCAAATCTTTTCATATTTGCAAATAATTTAGGAAAATCATGAATTTTCATGAATATCGCACATAGTGATGCAAAATTATTTTAAACTCATAATTTGCAACTAAAACTCACCTATACCTCAAACCTGTGGTCAGGGTACCTTCACCCTGACCCCTTAAGCCACTTTCAATTTGGATTTTCACTCCAGGGGACCGTGTCCTGTGAAATAAAATGGTGGTCACAACTTTGTAGTCAGGGAGAGGTCAGCCAATTGCAGTGCTTCTCTCCGCATGTGAACTCACGAAAAATTTATGAATTTTGCAAATTATTCGGGGCTAGAAATATACAAATTTATTTTCCCTTCAGTATCTCAAAAACTACTGTACAGTTTCACACCAAATAAGCGAAAGTATAATCTGGGTACCAACAGCTAGCTTTCTGCCAAATTTGGTGTAATTCCATCCAGTGGTTCGGTCTGTAGTCATGTCTAAAGAATCCTATGGAAATTAACATGGGAAACGCAACATTTTTTAGCCCCCTTTTTCTCAGCCCCCCCTTAACAGATCACCCTGACACTTTCCTTGCACAACAAGAATGACCCCACACTTTTGTTTAGAAACTTTTGTCGAGATTCGTCAAACAGTGCCAAACATATAAGCAAGTCAAAGAACACTTTTCCTATGCTAACATGGTCCTAACAATAACTTCCTAGTGGCTACCACTAGGTAATGAACATTTTATTTGTTCTTTCTATGCAAACAAAACTTGAAATGTGCAAAAATGAGAAATTCCTATGTTGTGGTTATAGTTATACCTTCAATTTATAATTCACACACCACCTTTAAATTAGTATAAATGTATTTATTGCTGCTTTACAAACAAAAGTTAAAATTAAAAAATTTAAATTTCTAGTTATACCTATACTTTGATTTATAATTTACGTATTACCCTCAAATTATGATTACTTGCACACCTCCGTACACAGTGTGTTCAACTCGGCAGAACATCGCAAATCGAACACATTGTGAGAACATAATGCATGGTAAAGTGATGAGTTATAGTTAATGCAGTGCGGCTGTCAAGCTGAATACACTTTGTAAAAAAGTGTGCGAGTTAAAATAACTTAAAGGTGTTGCCTAAGTGTAATTTTAAGTTTGTTTTCATAGGAAGAATAAATAAAGTTTTACTAACTATAACAAAGGTTTAACCTATGTTTTTTCTTTGAATTTCAATGTTTTTTTACTTTTAATAAAAATGTTTTTAGAAAACGGAGAGTTCACCATCATTGAGTGGAGTGTCATTAAGAGGAGTGTGGTACAGTAAAGTGGAGGAAAATGTTGTAAAGTATACAGTCACAGTGTATAGTGTCGCAGAGTGGAGTAGAGTGAAGTGCAGTAAAGTGGAATATGGTACAGTGGGGTAGAGTACAGAAGTATAGCATACAGTGAAATAGTGTACAGTGGAGTGGGGTACCATGGAGTGGGGTATACTGGAGTGGGGTAGAGTGGAGTGAAATAGAGTGTAGATTGGGATGGAATAGACTGGAGTGGTGTAGCGTACAGTGGAGTAAATTGGTATATACTGTAGTGGCATGTTGTATGATGCAGTGGCGTGGAGGTGACTAGAATGGACAGGCGTAGTGTAGAATTGAGTAAAATGTTATAAATTGGAATTGCATCTTGGACAGTACAGTGGTGCGGTGTGTCACTAAGTGTTGGCAAGTGTTTGTAGAGTGGAGTAGAGTGTTGTGCAGTGTGGTATGGGAGCATATAGTGGAGTAGAGGGTTGTACAGTGTAGTATTGGGTATAGATTGGAGTACAGTGTTGTGTAGTGGCACAGAGTATAGCAGAATTTTATAGAGTGGTATTGCAGAGAAAGGAGTACAATGTGGTACAGTAGGGTGGTATAGGGAAGAGTGTTGTAAATTCAATATTGTAGGGAAAGTGTTGTGCAGTGCAATAGAGTGTTGTGTAGTCCAGAGGAGTGGTGTTGCATTGATTGGAGTAGAGATTATAGAGTACAGTGGTGGGGGATTGATTAGAGTGGAGTTGCATAGTATACATTAAAGTGTTGTAGAGTGGTCTGGTGTGTGGTACAGTGGACTGGACTGGACTGCTGTGTTGTAGAGTATTGGAAAGTGTTGTAAAGTAGAGTTGAATAGATTGAACTATTGGTGGATTAAAGTGTTGCACAGTAGAGTGCTGTGCAGTGTGGTAGAGTGCTGTACAATATGGTAGAGTGGAGTAGGATATATTGTCATACATATGAGTGGCATAGAGTAGTGTACAGTAGATTGCCATAGAGTGTAGTAGTAGATTACAGTGGTGTACAATGGATTAGTATCTGATAAAATAGAGTATATCAACTGGATAGGAACAACATGAACATAGAGGGAGTTGCACAGAATGCAGTAGAGTTGAGTTGAGTGTTGTAAACCACTAGGGACTAAAGTCAAGTGTTGTACAGTGACAATGGTAGGAGTATGTTGTTATACATAGTAGTGCTATACAGTGGAGTACAGTATGGTATAGTGGATGGGTTTATACTGTTGGTGAGTAGAGTATAGTGTTGTTGAGCTGAACATAATAGAATGGCATGGTATGGAGTTGGGTAGAGTGTAGTGGTGAGAAACAGAGTGCCATAAGTATCATAAAGTCGAGTGCCACAGAGTAGAATGGGGTATGGTGCAGTAATATACAGTGGGGTGGTGTACAATGGAGTGGTGTAAAGTGTAGTGGCATAGAGTGGAATAACATAGAGTGAAATGGGGTAGAGTGGAATTATGTACTGTGGAATAGTGTAGAGTGGAGTGGGGTAGAGTGGTGTTATTCACAGTGAAATAGTGTAGATTACAGTGTGGTAGAATGGAGAGGTGTACAGTGGAATGTTGTTGACTGCAGTGTGTAGAATTGTAATGATGTACAGTGGAATAGCATAGTGTAGAGTGCTATAGAATGGAGTGTTGTAGAGTGCAGTAGGGTGGAGTACACTGGAATAGCGTAAAGTGGAGTGGCATACAGGAGAGTGGCATAGAGTGGAAAGCATAACTAGAGTGATGTATAGTGGAGTGGGGTAGAGTTGTATCGTGGAATAGCGTACAATGGTGTGCAGTGGCATACACTTGAATAGCGTTCTCTAAAGAAGCATACACTGAAATAGCATATAGTGGAGTAGCGTACAGTGCAGTTGCATACAGTGGAGTGGTGTACACTGGAGTGCTACAGTGTAGAGTGGCATAGATTGGTATATCATACAGCAGAGTGCTGTAGAGTAGTGGTGAGCAGTAGAGTGGAGTGGTGTACAGTGCAGTGGGATATAGTGGAGTAGAATGTAATGGAACAACATACAGTGTAGGGGTGTACAGTGGAGTGGGGTAGAGTGGAGTACCAAACAGTCAAATAGGGTAGAGTTGAGTAGCATAGAGTGCAGCAGCGTACAGTGGAGTGGCATACAGTGGAGTAGCATACAGTGGAGTGGTGTGGAGTGGAATAATGTTGACTATTACTGACGTATAGTGAAGTGATGTAGAGTGGAGTGGTATGTCGTGGAAGAGCACACAGCAGAGTGCATAGAATGAAGTGTAGTACATTGGAACAGGGTAGCGTGTAGAAGGGTAGAGTGGATTTGCATAGAGCACATTGGTCATAGATTGGAGAGGTATAGAATGGAGTGATGTACAGTGCAATAGCGTACAGTGGACTGCTGTAGAGTGTAATGGCAAATAGTGCAGTGACGTGGACTGGATTGGCATAGAGTGGAGTGGCATAGAGTGAAATGGGGTAGGGTAGAGTGGCATAGAGTGGAGTGGCATACAGTACAGTGTTGTACACTGAAATAGCGTATATTAGAATAGCATACAGTGGAGTGATGTGGAGTTAAATGGCAAAGAGTAGAATAACATAGAGTGAATGTCATACGATGTTGGGTACAGTGGAATAGTTTAAAGTGTATTAGCATACAGTGTAGTAGCATACAGTGAAGTGGCGTAGTCTGGATTGTTGTACAGTTGAGCAGCATTCAGTGGAATACCATACAGTGGAGTGGTGTACAGTGCAGTGTTGAGCAGTGGAGTGAGTTACAGTGGAGTGGCATACAGTAGAATAGATGGCATACTGTGGAATGGCACAGAGTGGATTAGAGTGGCATATAATGAAGTGTTGCAGAGTGGACTGGGGTACAATGGAGTGAGGTGCAGTGTGGTGGTGTACTTTAGAATAGCATAGAATGGAGTGCCGTAGAGTGGAGTGCCATATATTTGATTGGCATGCAAAATAATAGTCTACGCTTGAGTGGATCAGAATAGAGTAGAATAGGGTAGAGTAGAGTGGGGTACAGTGGAGTCCTGTAGAGAATATTGGCAAAGATTTGAGTGAGAAACAGTGTAGTTGCATACAGTGGAACAGCATAGACTGGAGTGGCATAGAGTGAAGTGACGTACTGTCTAGTGGTAGATAGTTCTGTAGAAAGGAGTTGGTAGAATGTAGTGGTTTTGACTGTAGTGGTGTACAATGTAATAGCATACTGTGGAGTGGCATAGAGTGGAGTACTGTACAGTTGCATGGTGTACAGTGGAATAGTGCAGAGTGTAGTGGCATAGCATGTATTGGCATAGAGTGGAGTGGAATGCAATGGAGTAGTGTAGAGTGGAGTAGTGTGGTGTGGAATAATGTTAAGTGTTACTGACATATAGTGTAGTGACAGAATGGAGTGGCATGTAGTGGAATAGCATATTGTAGAGTAAGGTAAAGTGGCGTGTCATACAATGAAATAGCATAGAGTGTAGTATGGCAGAGCAGATCAGAGTAGAGTGGAGTGACATATAGTGCAGTGGTGTACAGTGTAATATCATAGAGTGCAGTGTCATAAAGTGTAGAGGTGTTCAGTGGAATGTGGTAATTGAAACAGACCAGCATGACAGTATGTTGATGGGTGTAGATGAAGTGTGGTACACATATATATACAACAACATCAATCCACAACAACCATTCCTCATGGTAAGGATTGATTCAGACACTTGCAAAATTGCTCAATTTAACTTTTGTTCAAATTACCATTTAGTTTGTCATGATGTGTTTCAGCCGACACCCATGGCCTTGATCACATGAACATGTGCACCATTTTGCTCAACCTTTTATACTTGATTATGTCATTGTAAACTAAAAAGAGTTACTAACATCTTACTACTCTCACAACTAGATAGATCGCAGACAGCAAGATTGTCAAGTTCAATAATTCATCACCTGGCGGGAACTTATAAATTTGAGTTTGCCCAAGTGGGCAAGTCAATGAGTAAATGTAATCATTTAAGTATACATAAATGTAATGAGTATAAGCATGAATAAATCAATAAATCAACAATAACATCTGGTGAACACAATATTAAATTCAGCTCTAGTTGGCATTTCCATGTTTTACCACCTAGCTATATGCTCTACTGAATACAATGTCATCATATAAGGTTTTACCACCTAGCTATATGCTCTACTGAATACAATGTCATCATATAAGGTATACATAATTCAATAAATAATATTAATAAATAAACCAACAACACCATTTCCATACAATCAAGCCCAAGTGGGCATAATCATTCATTACCACCTACAGCACAGTACCACTCTACTAGGCAGCCCTCTATTTATTTAAATTTGCTGTTGTCCATTTTATGCAAATTAAAAAATTATGACGATGAAAACTAAAAATGAAAAATTCACCACAAATATGTGTGTGCTGCTCCTTTCTTTATGTGTGCAAGAACTCATACAATAATTATTGAACTCAACTCTCTCAGCAATTTCTTTTTTTGTCAACTTCTGAGTCAGATTTAATTCTCAAGGATTTGACCATAACTCAATGGCAGGCATACAATTCCTCATCTATATTTAGCCCATTTGGCTCTTTACAATCCACATTTAATATATACTGCATTGCCAGTCATCTGAGCATCTTCACCTGGTCTCCACCCCTCCTGTCCCATGGAACTGTATCAATCACAAAATACCTCATCTGATTCACATCAGGATTGTGTACCTCATCACAATGCCTAGCCAACGGATATGCATGGTCAGAGATTTTGATTGACTGCATATGTTGCAAAATCTACTTGTGCACCTGAAGGATTGTACTGCCTACATATCTTTAATTGCAACTACATGTGAGCATATAAACAGGATACTCCATTTTACAGGTGTATGAACATGTAATTTTGATGGCCCCTCCATAAAAAAGGGGCCATATTTATTTTAAAGTATTAATTCCTATTATGCACCCCACAAACTTGGCACATTTCCTGGACCCCTCCATAAACTCAAGTCAACTGATTTTCCCGATCACCTCAGGACTGCTTTTCACCAGTGAGTAGGAACCCAGATACTTAGGAAGTTTAGGACCAATCCCCAGATCAGATTTGACAATGTGCCAATTTTTACACATCAGCACCCTCAACGCTTCATCTTGATATATATATATATACTTTTTACCACTGTAGATGTAGGTTTAAAAATCCTAGCATGGAAAGTGATGCTGGATCAAACGTGATGGGTGGCTGGAAATGTTCCACATGGCATACGCCCTCTGCACAACGATGTGAAAAAATGAGAAACTACCAAAATGTGTCTCTCCTAATGTTATGAGGCAGAATAAAAATAGTTACCCTGTTCCTGAAGATTTATATTTACTTATCTGCAAATGTGTGGGCAAATATCTTCAAACAACATGAACAGTGCAGGCTGAGTATCCAGCAAAGTAATTGCTAAAGGTGAAAAGTTTCAACTCAAAGTCATTATGGAATCCTTCATTACTTCTGTAATATGTTAATGAGCTATTTAAATTTTAACCTTTGGAATAACTCTGTGATATTTAATTCACATGGAAATTGATTGGCAAGCTCTTAAATACCCATTACGATTTAGAAATTTTACTTGTTTAATAAATCCTCTCAAAATAATTTTTATGAACATTGAGAATACTAGGGGTCAGATTTACAAGGCCCTAGTGCCACTGGAGTGTCACTTTTAGTGATGCTCCAGTGGCGCTTTTCACTGCACCATATTTACAAGGAGGTGTTAAGCCACGTTTTTGTGGCTTAATGCCTCCATTTAAATATGGCCCCCTCCGAGGCAATTTTCTGCATCAGAGGGGTGTGCAATGGGTGCTGCTGTGGGCATTCCACCGCAACAGCCATTGCTTTTGACGCTGCCCCAGATTTACAGGAAGGCATAAATCTGAGGCAGCACCAAAAACCCTTAGGGTGGCATTACCATGGCACGACGAGGAGGAATACCTTTATTCCTGCTTGTTTTTTGCTCTTTCCATACGTGCTGCATTCTGCAACACATAGAAGGAGAAAAAAGCCATAAACGATTGTTTATGTGCAGGAAGGTGTCCCTTCCTTCACATAAATAATCCTTCCAAAATGATGCTTTGATACTTCTATGTGTGCTGCATTTTGCAGCACACATAGAAGTGCCACATCGCCAATGTAGATTGTTTATGTGCAGTAAGAGACACCTTGCTGCACATAAACACACTTTCCCCTCAACGCAGACACCTTTGCACTATAGTGCAAGGATCCCTGCATTGGCGCTGGCAGCTTAATTCAGGATGGGTAAAGGGGGAAACATATGGGTGCGCCATATTCTTGTAAATACAGCGCATCCCTGTGTTTCAAAAGTGGTGCAGAGCAGTGCTGCTACTTTTGGCACAGCACAACGCTGCGCCACTTTGTCGTAAATTTGAACTTAGGTGTTTTTGTTTAAAACTCCACCTTCTCATCTAAAACATTTTCTTTCTGTGTCTAAGCAAAAATCTGACAATTGGTGTTTGCAAGATCCAAATCTTACTTCGAAATATGCAATTTTCAACTTTGAGGTAATGGGCTCAAATGTTGCAAAAATCAGTTTCTCTGCTATTTCCAGGCTCCTCTGTGCAATGGCGACCTAAAAGGGCAATTAAATATTAGTGGACTGAATCTCTGTTTCAGATTTGAGGGGACGTGGACCAAAACTAAACTTCTTCTCTAGTGTTATACTCCAATAAACTAACTTACCTAGAATGACGAGGCACTGTGCATACAAATATGATGCTTTACCTGATGAATAAGAAGATACTTGCGTCTGATGCAGGCTGCAGTGATTGTTCGAGGAGGTATTGTTTTAACATATGTAGTTTTAAAACCTTACAAACTCTACCTCATTTTGGTCAAAGAATGATGGCAAGTACGCTTTATCTGTTTCCTCCCCAGGCACCTCGCGAAGGCAGTGACCCTGGGCAATTGCCCACCTTGCTCACACCTTAAAACTTCTCTGGGTGGTTAGTAGATGAAATTACAGGAGAAAGGCTTTTGCGAGTATGAATGGAAAGAATAAAGTCAGGGCATTGAATGCGGAAAGTAATGCTAGTTTTAGTTCATTACCTATTTAGGACGTTTTACCGGTGACGTCTAGCGCACATCCTGTTTTGTGAGTGTGGTTACTGACTATTTTTTCAGGTCAAACGAGCATACATCGATTGAAGGTGGGGGATGTTTGCTAATACTGCTTTTATAGATCGTTTTGTTCGAAAAATACGTTTTCTAATAAAATGTTCTATTAAATGAAAGCAAATAATTAAAAGAGGGAAATGGTTCACATTCTCCCAAAACAATAAACACTGATAGAGGTAAGAAACAGGTAAGGTTTGTGTGGGATGCTTATAAGGTAAATGAAGACTCCCATATTCGGAACAAAAAAGGAGCATTTTAAAGAAACTATATTTTGGATCCAGTTTCTAATAAAAAAAGTACTAACAATATAATTGCAGTTTATGAATCAATTTTATTCATATAATGTAATTTGAAAAAGCTGGTTCTCAAAACAAATGAGTGAGAAAACAGCATAGAATCAATAGCCATAAAGGGATGTGGATGATGAGTACTATTTTATGAACTATGTGGGTGTTAGTTCTGTGGGGAAAGAAAAGCAGTTGTGAAGCTATTATATTGTAACTGTCAAGGTACTGATGGTGGTACCAGTGTTGATTCATTGAAGGTATCAGTGGTGGGTTGGCGTTAGTATTATTGCATGGGGCATTGTTGGTGGTGTGAAAATTGTGCAGGTGATATTAATAGTGGTATGGGATATAGTACTGTTGATGGTACTGATGGGTATGGGATTGCTGAAGTGGTCATGTTAGTGTTATTACTGATGTGTTGTTAGTGGTGATGCTGGTCGTGGTGTAGTAAAGGTGGTGGTATTCGTCACAGTATTTGTATTGCAGTGCTGGCAATGGTGGAATCTGGTATTGCTGGCATTGGCAGTAGTGGTAGGATTGGTAGTAGTCTTGATGATATGGATAGGATCAGTGGTTTATTGGTGATGATGTGGTATTGTGGTGGTTGTATCATTAACTGTAGTGAGATTAGTGGTATTTTTTTGTGGTACATTTGTTGCTACAGGTGGCACTAATGTTGGTGGAAGTGGTGATGCCTATAATATTGGCGATGTTGATAGTATTGATAGGGTATATGTGTTAGTGGTGATAGTGATGTTGCATTTATGATATGAAGAATAAAATGTTACAAAAAGTGTGATGGCTGACTCTGCTTTTTAAATGTAAATAGCCTCACTTGAATTGCAATGCGAGCAGTCCATGAAAGGCAAGGCACCAAGCAGCCAATGTTAAGAGGGAGAAAGAGAAATTATTCCTTTTGAGAGTGCCAAGGCTCAATTTATGCATATTTAAAAGAATTAGGTTTTGATTTAGAGTTTCACAGATACAGTACTCTATCAAAAATGTCACGGGGTATGCTGTACATCAAGCTGACTGTCCACCCACCCTTATATAGGAGCAAGAGACCTTCCAGCTTTCTGTTGCCTGCAATCCCAATGGCTCCATCGATGGAAAGCTTTCTCCAATGGCCCCTACTCTGTAGGGCCATCGGAGGAAGGGCATTACACTGCCTGCCCTATTTAGGGGAAAGAATGTGATGGCCTTTTTTCCTGTTCATCACTGCTAGGTAAAACGTGGTGGTGATGAACAGAAAAAAACACCCACGTTGTAGGAAAGTGCCCCTTTGTGACGTGGTCACCCCCACTTTTTGCCTGGTACTGTATGCAATTTTGACTGAAACTGCACTGGCTAACCAGGTCCCCAGTGCCAGTTCTCCCTCCCTAAAACTCTGCAATTGTTCCCCAATTAGCAATACCTTGGCCACCCCTGTAATTTCCTAGTAAATGGTACCCCTGGTACCCAGGGTATGGGTACCAAAGAGGGTCCCAAAGGGCTGCAGCATCTATTGTGCCACCCTCAGGGACCCCTCACCTAGCACATGCAGACTGCCATTGCATGCTGCATCCCTTGGTGCAGCTAAAAGTCAAAACATGATATGGCACACAACCTGTGTGCCAAGTTCCCTAAAACTGCATGCAATATATTTAAGTCACTCCTACAGCAGGCCATACAGCCCTAAGGCAAGCTGCATCACATCACATACAATGACATGTCTGCAAGAGCAGATATGCCCCTGTAATGCCTTTGTCAATTCTTAGAAAAAGTAAATGATCAGGGAAGTCATTTCACGTATATGTGCTGGACACTGGTCAGTTCGAGATCCCCAGCTACAGAATGCTTCACTGAAAATAGGGATGTTTGGTATTGTACATCTCGCATTAATAAACCCTCACTGATGTCAGTGATGGATTTATTAATACATGCACCCAGAGGGCACCTTAGAGGTCCCCCCTGAAAGCCTACCAACTACTCATGTGGGGACTGACTAGTTTTAGCCAACCTGCCACCACCAGATACGCTTCTTGCCTCCTAAGGTGAAAGCCTTTGCTCTTGGGTGGTCAGAAACAAAGTCTGCTTTGAGCAAGGTGTTTACACACCGAACCCAACAGGATGACCTGCAAATCTGCATTTTAAAACAGGGGGCTTCAGAGAAGCCAACCACCCTTGGTATGCAGATCTGGATTCACTCAAAGGAGAAATGCTGACCCTCCCTCCCCAGGGACCATTTGACACCTGGACAGGTGGGACATTTAGTATTTGGAGAGGTGTATCCACCCCTCAGGTCAGTCTCACCCCTAAGGTGAGCTGCCTGATGTGGACACCACATTTAGAAATCTGTCATCTTGGTTTTGGCAGAAGTAGGAATGAGACAGGGTTATGCCCACTTCCCAGAGGAAGTGGTCATAGGGAGGGCATAGTGACCTCAGGGGTAAGTAGCTTATTGGCTAGTACTCTACACACCCCTAAATGCTGCAAAATTCAGTATTTAGGGAAGCCCCTGGCACCAGGAAATCAGATTCCTGCTACCCTGTGAAGAAAGACACTATTGTAGAACATTTAAAAATTAGCTCACAACCATGAATATGAAATGTGAAAACATCAAACAACATCAATCACCAATAGAGGCCACACCACTGTTCACAATCAAAAAAAAGTTTATGCCAAACCCCCACACTGACACAAGCAAGGTGAAAGGTTGATGCAAGCATGTTGCGGAATAATTAAGGCGAAAGGCCAACTCATGTCTGACCAACCTGGAGGTATTTGCAACATTAGCACAAGAAGCCCTGGCACTCTCTGTGCCTACATACAGATCACAGACTGATTTGACACTGGGCACATAATTGAATTAGCCCAAAGCACACAGGTGCACGACTTACTATGGATGCTGGTAAGAAACCAAATTCCAAGCACTCTGGAGTCTCGGACACACAATGCTGTCAGCACACACTTCAAACAAATTAGATTTACAAAAGAGCACATACACATTCATAGGTCAAAGAATGCTAGGTCATTAACCTTTGTTGAATGTATAATAGAGAGCGAATAATGTCTTAACCTAGGAATTTCGGGTTATAAGGTCACATGTTTTGGAGTGTTTTCCATTTTAATTTGTAAACTTGCAAGTTATCTATTGGTAATCATGTGCAATAAATTATTGTACTGATTTCTATAAATGGGCCTGTCTCTGAACAGGCATTTGAGAAAAACCATAAAGGCAGGTTGTGCAGGGCTGAGGTGCAGTTTGCAGTTTTTTCTCCCTGTGGCAACAGTTAGTAAATATTGTCTTTGGAACTGCCAAGAGGAGTGTGCATGGTCATTTCTGAGTCATGAGAGCGTATTCATTTACCCCATAACAACACTCAAGAGCTGCAAAAGCAAAACCTGAGAAATGAGCACCTGACTTGGTCCCAGCCCTGCTGGCCTGTCTGCTGTTCCCACTGATTTGCGTCAAAGTCAACTCCTCTGCAAGGGGCTGTGCCTCCAAAAGCCTGGGAGGACTGCCTGCCTTCAACAAAGACTCAGGAACTCCTGTGTAGTGGAGCTGCTTCCCTGCATCTTGCAGGCACCTCACGAGGGACTGAGAGGACTCTGGCCACAAAGCACCACTGCCCCGTCACCACTGGCTCATGGAGAAGAGGACCTGTGGTCTCCTCCCGAGCATCTCAAGACTTGAACACACCCCTTGGTTCTCCTTGAATGAACTCCTTGTCCAAATCTGCAGCCTCTTTGCAACCGGACCAATCCCCATTGACTAACATTGGAAATGCAACGCTGTACAACAACTCTGTACCCGGGTGCCCAAGTGCTGCCCAGTGTGACCTGTTGGTGTGGCACTGTCCCTTGCCCAATACTCACCTTAAGTCCAGGAGATTGGTTGCATAAATCATAGTACTGCACCTGTTTGCCAAATTTGTTTGTCCTCTCTAGGATAACATTGCAGCTTCCGAAAATTGCAAGTGTTGACTTTTCAAAACTGTAAAGATTTCTCTTGCTAAACGTACTTACCTGAACGTGTTGATTCTGATGCCAAAACATATATAAAGATGCTTGTTATTTTTGTAAATTGGTGTGGCCCCCCTTCCTGAGTCATGTGTCTCATTTATTGACTCTATGTATATTTGCAAGTGTCTCACACTCCTCCCTAATAAGTCTAAGGCTGCTCAACCATACTACCCGCCCCTAAAAAGAGCACCTTGGGATTGCTAGAGCCCCTGTCCACTGGTAGGGGGAACCAATGCACTCTTTGCAACAATATATCTCATTTTGATATATCATATAAAGAGCCATCTTCCTACCCTGGTGGCGCAGCTGTGAGGTACAATACTTGACATGTGCTATACCACTCAGTTAATAGGTAAAACCACTAAGGAATCCAAAAATTGTCTTTAGTTAGGAAACATTTTTCTAGTCCTTGATTTTTTCTAAACTGTTTAAAATTTACTGTAGACCCTGTGTCCCCTAGTCCAAACTATTTAGAAGTTTAAAATGCTTTTAGTTAGTTAGACCCTTTTAGAAGTGTACTTAAAATGTATTTAAAATTCTAATAAGGTCCCAACTACTTTAAAGCCATTACTGTATCAGCACACACATCCCAAGAGCTTAACTGGGCATTACCAAAACCTTGAGTTGACCCAACTGAAGGCCTCTGCCAAGCGTGGAAACTTACAATGGACTCGAAACCCACAAAAGTACATCTGCAGCAGCTGCTTGCAGAGATTGATATGGCCATATGGGGAAGAGGATATTGAGGAGGATGATGATTCCACCAGCAATCCTACAGAAAGTGACACCACTGGCAGCACTTCAGATAGTACCCTAGGCGATGGAGACAGTGAAAGTGTTAATCTCCAGACACTAGCTAAGAGAGTAAAATTGCAGGCAAGACTCTTAGCAATAGAAAAAGAAAGAGCTGAGATGGGCCTAGGACCCATCTCTGGTGGCAGTAAAATTTTAAATAGGAAGAAAGAAGAAGCTTTTGACCCCAAGATCCCCAAAGGGATTGTCCCCAAATATTCAGATGGTAATGATAACACCAAATGGTTCACTGCCCTTGAAACGGCTTGTACCATGAGGAAACACAACCAGAATTATTAGGGCTCTCTACTCTGGGATATGTTCTCAGGTAACTGTAGGGATGGACTCCTGACACTGACTGGAGTAGATGCTGAGTCTTATGACCACATAAAGGATACCCTGATTGAGGGCTTGGGACTCACCACTGAGGAGTACAGGGTCAGGGAGGCTAGGAAAACCTCTAGGAAGTCCTGGGTAGATTTTGTTGACTTCCTGGTCAAAACACTGGGTGGCTGGTTGAAAGGGAATCAGGTATAGGACTATGATGGGCTTTATAATCTTATTATGAAAGAGCATCTGTTAAGTAACTGTGTTTATGAAAATGTGCATCAGTACTTGTTAGACCTAGGTCCAATTTCTCCCCAAGAATTAGCAAAGAAGGCAAACTACTGGGTCAAGGCTAGGGTATCCAAGACAACTAATGGTGGAGATGACCAAAATAAAGGGTTTCCTATGCCCCCCCCAAGGGAAATATGGTGACCAGTCTAAAGGCCCCCATAAACCTGCTCAGGAGAGTTGGCCTCAAGATAAGACACAGACCAAGGGTGGGAACCAGGTTAAGAACTGGGACCCTAAGAAGGTTTGGTGCTTTAATTGCAAAGCCAGTGGGCACTGACCTGGATACCCTGTCTGTCCCAAAAAGAATCCCCCTATTGCATCTGCAGCTCCTTCTGCAGTGGTAAGTCTACAGGTGGCATCCCAAGTGGGTCCTGATCATGCCAGAAAGCTCACTGAAGCAACTTTAGTCTCAGAGGATGGGGTGGATGTAGTTGCTCCAGCTGTCTGGCCCAGTAATCTGGAGAAATACAGACAACAGCCCCTTATCAATGGAATCAAATTTAAAGCACTGAGGGATACAGATGCAAGTGTCACCATGGTGACTGAAAAACTGATATCCCTAGAACAGTATCTGAATGATGAAACTTTCAGTCATCAATGCTGATAACCAAGCTAAGGTCCATCCCATGGCAATGGTGTCCTTAGAGTGTGGAGCGGTTACTGGCCAGAAGAAAGTGGTGGGATCCTTTGCAATTCCTGTACCCTGTCTGCTGTGAAATTATCTAGAGTCCTCAGCATAGACTGAGGTTGAAAGAAAGACCCATGCAGCTGTCATGGGTATTCCTGCATGGGTGGGTGTGACAACCAGAGCACAATGCAATGCCTAGTGTGGAAAAGAGGTTCTGGTGCCTGTAATAATTTCCCAGGCCTCTAAGACAAAATTCAGGAAGACTGGTAAGCCAGTTTCTGAGCAGCCCCAAGCTCAGGTCCCCACTCCTCAGGGCAAAGACCTGTCAGTCCTTGAGCAAACTGAGCCCCAGGAACTTGGGCCTTACATGACAGAGCTCCTAGGCCCAGTGGCCGCTTAGGGATGAGCTGTGCCAGGGACAGAAGACCTGTCCCACTTTTGAAAGTCTGAGACAGCAAGCTGCTGACCAGAAAAGGGGACATTTCAGTGGCTCCCAAAGAACCTATTGGGAGCAGGGACTTCTGGATACTGAGGCCAGAGACCCCAAACCTACAGCCACTCTGAGAGTGGTAGTGCCTCTGATGTATAGAGAGTTCCTGCTCACTTTGGCCCATGACATCCCCTTCACTGAGCATCTTGGCCAGACCAAAACTTAGAGTAGGTTGGTACCTCACTTCTACCGGCCAGGTATGTCCCAGAAGGTGAGGGAATTGTGTAACACCTGTGTCACCTGTCATGCCAGTGGCAAGACAGGTGGCCACCAAAAGGCCCCCTTAATTCCACTTCCAGTGGTAGGGGTTCCCTTTGAAAGGGTAGATGTTGGCGCTGTTGGGCTCCAGACCCTCCAAAAGCATCAGGGAACAAATTCATACTGGTGGTAGTGGATCATGCCACCAGGTACCCTGCAGCTATACCCTTAAAAACCCTCTTAAAGCAGTCGATTTTTGACAAAGTTGACTCGTCCTGTGCCTCCAAAAGCTTGGGAGTACTGCCATCCTTCAACAAAGACCTAGGTACTTCTGTGGAGCAGCAGAGCTGCTTCACTGCATCTTGCAGACACCCCAAGAAGTACTGAGAGGGCTCCGGACCATAGCAAACCCGACACCTGAAAGCACCACTGCACCTGTGCCGCCAAGCCTAAGTTGAAGTGAATGTGATCCTCCAGGCCCTCCAGAGTCAAACACCCACCTTGGGCTTGCCCACTATCTTCTCACTGATGCTGCCTGCAGCCTCTGCATGCAGGCCTCCTCAATAGCAAGTGCTCTGGTAGAGAAAAACCTGATACCTCAAAGCACCTGTCTCCCCTGGCCTGTGCAGAAGAGAATCCAAGGTGTCCGCACATGCCTGAGCATCTAAAGACTTCAGCACACCTGTTAGTTCTCCTCGACCGGACTCCCTGTCCAAACCTGCAGCCGCTTTGCAACTGGACCAATCCCTACATTAGGTACCAGATGCCGTACTACACCTCTGCACCCGGCTTCCCCAGTGCTGTCCGGTGTGACCTGTTTGCGTGGTCCTGACCCTTCCCCAATACTCACCTTAGGTCCATGAGACTGGTCCCGTAAGTCACTGTATTGTAACTGTTTTGTATATTTGTTTTTCCTCCTGAGGATAACATTGCAGCTTCCACTTTTTCAAAACTGTGAAGACTTCTGAGCATGTTTATTCATGTGCCAAAACTTATATAAAAATGCTTGTTATTTTTATAAATTGGTGTGGATCTCCTTTATGAGTCATGTGTCGCATTTATTGACTCTGTGTGTATGTGCAAGTGTCTCACGCTCATCTCTGATAAGCCTAGGGCTTCTTGACCACCCAACCCCCCTAAAAAGAGCTGCTCAGAACTGTTAGAGCAAGCCCCTGTCCACTGGCAAGGGAATCCCTAGACTCTGCACGGTATATCTCATTTTGATATTTCATATAGAGGCCAGCTTCCTACATATGTCTGGTAGAAAATTCTCCCTGAGTGTGGAGGCTTATTATTTATTTGTTTTTCAAAAACAAACTCATACTATGGGAATTTGTTTTTTGAAAACCAAAAACTTTGGTGAACTTGTTGAAAGGCCATCAAAACCGACTGAAGTCATCCACCAAACCTTTAGTACCTTGACAGATAAAGCCATCTATCCGCCAAACTCCACGTCAGGCCCTTAGTAAGAACAGGTGAGGAAGACAGCTAAAGTGTCTTGCATTAAACCAAAAATAATGACTGTGCTCTCTACACAGTGCATGTTTTCAGTGTGCATGCACCGCTGAACCTGTTTTGCAGCTCAGATTAATGAACACCCTAGTAATTCACTTGAGGGAGCTGCTATTGTCTATCTGCTTTCCATAGCACCTGAACAACAGAAGTATGCGTTGACCTTTGTTCCTTTACTTATATTGCTTATAAGTTTCCTCGACCATGGTGTAGTTCAAAACAGAAATGCAGCTAGATACACATTCTACTACCCGCACGACGTGATAGAAAAGCAAAGTTATTTAGGCATGCAAAAAAGGGCCATCACTGGCTCACATGCTAAAATAACCACTGTAGATCAACAGCTACAGTAGCGAAAAGGTGGTCTAATCGCTTGAATGTTCCTCGCTGGCTCACTGCAAGAACTTTCCGGCATTTCCAGAAGCAGCTCCACGATTAGGCCTCTTAGAGTGAGGATAACCGATTCCATTTACATGGCTGCCTGGAATGCAGCATGTTTAAGCTAATTTGCAATTGGCCGCAGCATATGAAATTGCTCTAAAACATTGAGTGGCAATGTTTTGGGCAATTTAAGATTCTGTGGAGTATCTAATTTGTATGTATCCCCCTGTTTATGTCTTCAAATGGGGATTTTATTCAAAGTAAACAAGTTCAGAGTGTCTAATTCCTAAAGAAACTCGTTTCGTTTAGATAGACGGCGGACTGACATTTGAGGTATCAACTAATACTCTTTCATAATCCTTCAAGCAATGCCTTGTTTGTCATTTCATTTCCTCCTTGGTGCCGCCAGTGCTAGACAGGGTCCGGCTGAGACCCATTTGCGAACTGATTCCATGCTTAGGGCTTTCTCGAATTTTTGAAACACCACTCATAAGTCATAGAACTACAGCATTTAGCTCTTGCAAATGACTGCAAGCTTGATTTATTTGTCTGAAGGCATTTCCTGGTTGGTTTAGTTTCAAGGGCCATGGTTTGTTGTCGGCTGCAGTATAGCACTGGCCAGCATGCTGCTAGCGTCGCTTTAGGTTCAGCATTAATATCAGCTGCTTTAATCATTTGAAAGACTGCTTCTGCTTGCAGAGCTAGTGGATCGAGAAATGTTGATTTTCTTTGCATTAGAATGCGTCTTCAAATAAAATCAGTGAATGAACAACTGTGTTCGAAAGGACATAGGCCTTCTTTTACTAAGCTATGACCAGCAGATAATTAAAACATGGCATGCTAACATCCGCAGGTTCGGCTAAAGTGTATCTTGCCCCCAGGCTAGTACCCCCTGCGTGTTGCCCTCATTTTTTGTTTACAGTCCTTACTTTATGGGATGCGGCAGCGTTCAGGAGACACAAACACAGAACACTGGTTCATACATTGGTCCTAGTTCAGCTACAACCCTCATACTTGGGTGGAGGGGGGAGCAGTGAAAGGAAGCATATACCCAATCTCACCCTGCTTTGTCCTCACTGTAAACGAGTCCTCTCTTAGTCTGTTGCTGTGTGTGTCTTTTCTACCACTTCTTTTCAAGAATAGGGCCCTTGATGGATGAAGGCCACCCTGGAGATCAGTATTGTACTTCCTTCAGCCCTACGGGGCATTTGAAGAGATGAAGTCTGACAATCATGTGCAGGTCTACAATTCGTTCATGTGTGGGTCTACAGTTTTTATCTAGTACATACATACTCTTTTGGTTTCCTTTCTCTCCTACATCTTGACCCTCTCCAATGAGGTCCTTTGACAACCTGCGTCATTCATGTCACCTTCAAGGGATTATGATAAATGTAGGGTTAGGCAAGTTGGAGGAGGAGGCATGTATGGAGAAGCAGTAGAAAAAGAAGAAAGCTTCCACATGCATTTAAATATTTTTGGAGAAACTGTTTTCTTTTGCTAGAACTGTTGTGTCAATTTCTTTGAGCAGAACCTTTATTTGCCTTTAGGAAATAGATGAATGCCTGCAGAGAAGAAACACGGAAATTATGGAGAGCTTTTTCTCGTTCTAGGTGATCCTTCTGACAACCATCTTGAATCCTTAAAGGCCTATGTTTTACTCTGGACTCCCTTGTCACTTTATCACAGCCACTCAATATTAACATCTTACATGTAGGCAGTCACATATTAACAAGCACTTGCAAAACCAATAGGTCTCAGCTCTGGGACCTGTTGGCTATCCTCGACGCTGTGCAGATAAAGAATTAAAAAAAAAACTTTGAGACAACAACCCATGTCATTTTGTACACACGGGCACCACAGAAAAGTGCGCACCTACAAAATGAGGTGACTGCTTTTTTTTCTTTGTAGTTACACATGCAAGTTTGCTCAATACCTAGAAAGCAAGAACGCTTGAGAAAGTGTTCTTTTTTTCAAAGTGGGGTGGGGAGTAGCAAAGGAGCAAAGAAAACAGAGGCAGAAGCAACACCGGAAGTACAGAGAAGGAACGAACATTGAGACAGAAGTCAATGTTACGCCCACCATATTAAGACCCTGGAAACCACCCCCTTTTCCGGGGCGGTACCAACGACATCAAAAGCCTGGCAGAAACAGTGCTCAGAATGGAAAAGACTCACCTTTGGGGACACAGGGAAGAACCACGCCGCCATGGATCCTGAACTTCAAATATTCGCAATGATATTCTAGGTCCTGCTGAACCATGAACACCAACGAAGGCGAAGACGACCACGGTGAGTACAGCCGCCTAGCACACAGGGGAGGGAGGGAGGAAAAAGAGAGTGACACACACTCGCACAACATCCCCTCCACCCCAACACCATACACACAATCAGCTGCAGTAATAAAACATATTTACCCCATTCCCTTGAGGAATAATGCAAGGACAAGAGAATTGTGCAAAAGTGAGTGTAATAATAACAACACAGTATAAATTTGAAAATGCAGTGTAATGGTATGTACATATGTACAGCTTAAGGGACACTTCCCAGTCCAAATTGTGCGTGGGCCACAGGCCAAAGTCCAAGGCCCCACTTGTCACCTACCTCAAAACAGAAAGAACACTGCAGGGGCATCAGTTGGAAAATAGGCAGGCACCTCAGGGGGACAGGGAACAGGGGCCACCTCAGCCGGCAGATAGAACAAGACCACTGGCTCTGGAGGGGGAAACATGCCCTGTGCTTGGTCCTGGGGAGTGCAAGGCCACAGTCTCTCAAGTGGGTGACTTGCCCACATGCTCTGGAGGGGGCAATGTGCCCTGTGCTTGGCCCTGGGGAGTGCAAGGCCACAGTCTCTCAAGTGGTTGACTTGCCCACATGCTCTGGAGGGGGCAACATGCCCTGTGCTTGATCCTGGGGAGACTGGGGTTGGTGGGTGTCTTACCCACTGGTTCTGGAGGGGGCATCGAGCCCTGTGCTTCTGATCCTGGGGAAGCTGGGGTTGGTGGGTGTCTTACCCACTGGTTCTGGAGGGGGTATTGTGCCCTGTGCTTCTGATCCTGGGAAAGCTGGGGTTGGTGGGTGTCTAACCCACTGGTTCTGGAGGGGGCATCGTGCCCTGTGCTTCTGATCCTGGGGAGTCTGGGGTCAGTGGGTGTCTTACCCACTGGTTCTGGAGGGGGCATCGTGCCCTGTGCTTCTGATACTGGGTGGGCTGGGGTTGGTGGGTGTCTTACCTACTGGTTCTGGAGGGGGCATCGTGCCCTGTGCTCTTGATCCTGGGGAGTTCAAGGTCACAGTCTCTCAGGTGGGTGTCATACCCACTGGATTTGCAGGGGGCAGGCCGCCCAGCAGCCCATGGAGGCAGGACTACATACCGTCCGCCGATGGTGATGGCTGCTCAGTGGTGGCGGTGCTGCTGCAGCTGCTGGTGGGGGGAGGCCCCAGCCCATCACCTGCAGCCTCGGATGGCCGCCCACTGTTGGTGGTGGTGCTGCTGTTGCTTCTGGTGGTGGTGAGGGGAGGTTCAAGCCCATCCCCTGCAGCCTCGGATGACTGATGACTGTACTTCCATGGTTGGTGGAGGGGGCTCTGTCTGAGTCCCTTTGCCAAGCCCCTTGTCTTTCCTGCCTGCTGGGGCTGGCTCCTTATCCTTCCTGGCAGCATCTGTGGCAGGCACCTTGCCCTTCTTGGCAGCAGCTGGGAATGGCTCCTTGCCCTTCCTGACAGCAGCTGGGGCTGGCTCCTTGCCCTTCAGGCAGCAGCTGGGGCTGGCTCCTTGCCCTTCCGGGCAGCAGCTGGGGCTGGCTCCTTGCCCTTCCAGGCAGCAGCTGGGGAAGGCACCCTTTCCTTGAGGCTGCCTGGTGCCCTGGATCCCTTCCCACCACAAGTGGGTGTGGAGACTACTGGATCCATGGACTGGGTGATTGAGGTGCTTGCCTGGGTTTTTGCCACCCTGGCCAGAGGTGAAGGCCGGGGTAGGGAAGAGGTCAATGTTTGAGAGGAAAAACCTCTTAAGGACATTCAGGCGGGAAGAGGGAAAAGGTTTGGGAGTGGAGGAAGAGGCAGTGGTTGTAGGAGGTGTCTGTCTGCTGTGGTTGGGTGCAGGTGCATGGGCTGGATGCTGTTGTGAGGTGGATGACTGTTGGGTGTCCCAGTGCTTGCGTTTGTGTACCTTGGGAGGGGGGGTGACAGACACAATGGGAGAGGACACAGGGGATGTGTGCATGGCTGTTGTGGAGGTGTCTGCTAGTGAGGTGTGTGTTCTGCTAGTTGTGGTGGTGATGCTGGTAGTGGATGTTGGTATGTCTGCATCTGGATGGTGTTTGTGTCAGTGGCTGTGGGATGAAGTGTGGTGCTTGTGTTTACCTGTGATACTCTTGTATGTTGTCTTGGGTGCATGCTCGCCTGCCTGTGCGCTTGGGATAGGCTGGGGTTGAGGGGAATTAGATTCGGAAGAGGAAGTTGGAGGGGGGACGGTGGAAACAGGGACAATGGCTGCCATCAGAGAGGAGGCCAGAGCCTGGATTGATCTCTGTTGGGCCGCCAAGCCAACGTGAATGCCCTTCAGGAATGCATTAGTCTGTTGTATCTGGGCTGCCAGCCCCTGGATGACATTCACAATGGTTGACTGCTCTACAGAGAAGTATCTCAGGCGGTCAATAGCCTCCTCACTCAGGGCAGCAGGGCTAACTGGGGCAGGGCCTGAGGTGCCTGGGGTGAAGGAGATTCCCACCCTCCTGGGTTAGCGGGCACGGGCAATTCGCTGAGGGGCTGCTGGGAGGGCGGTGCTGGTATGGGGGTGGCGGCTGTACCTGTAGCTGGGGTGGTTACAGAGGTGTCCTCCACCACCAGGGAGCTTCCATCGGAGAAGGTATCTGTGTCTGAACTGTCCCCTCCTGTCTCCACCGTGGTGTTCCCCTCGCCCTCCGTCCTACTGGTGCCCTCACCGTAGGTGGACTCTGCCTCGTGGGTTCTGTGGGATGCAGCTCTCACCATCGCCGGTGCCTCTGCTCCTCCGCCAGATGATGCTAATGCACATCAGGACAGGGTGACAAAACAAGAAGGGGGGGGAGAGGCAAAGGATACACTGGGTCAATGGCTGCACCAACACCACTGTTGGCATACACAGCACACTCACACACAGGGAACAGCCCTACGCACTTTGCATTGCACTACCAGTTATAATGCTAGCCACCAAGGCAGGGGGAGGGCCACATACTGCCAAATGCAGCACACCTGGGATCCACGCAGCCCTGACCAGTATTGGATGCCTACGAGCTAGGTAGCAGGACTATCCCTTCAGGACGCTTGCCAACAGGGGACCTACTCTGCAATGGCAGGCCTGGCCTAGGAGCACTCACTGACCCACATCCCCCACCTGGGTACCACCCTACCATACGTAAGTTGTAATGATAGGCACTGTACTCACCCTCTTGTGGCTTCTGTGATGCCCTCAAGCACCCATCCAGCTCCGGATAGGCCACCGCTAGTATGTGGGCCATCAAGGGGGTCAGGGTTCGACAGGCACCCCTTCCTCGTTGGGAGGCCATCCCCAGCTGGGCCTCTGCCGTCTTCCATGCCCAGCATCTCAGGTCCTCCCACCGTTTCCGACAGTGGATGCTCCACCTGCCGTAGAACCCCAAGGTCCGCATGTCCTTGGCGATGGCACGCCATATACCCTTCTTTTAATGGGTGCTGACCAGCAGAGAATTACACACAGGAAATGGTATCAGTCAGACCGTCCTGCCTGTTACACTTATGGCCCACCATACCCCTTCACATCACCATTTACACACACATGGCCCAGCACACAAGCTGTATGTCGCCCATGGGACATCCACCCACCCCCCCACACGAGGCCTACACACACACCACTCCATGCATTAATGCCACATGCATCGTGCCCACAGTGTACTTACCTGTTAGTCTGGAGGCCCATACAGCAGTCCATACTGGGGTAAGACCCCATCCACCAGCCCCTCCAACTCTGCTAAGGTGAAGGCAAAGGCCCTTTCCCCAGTCACACGAGCCATGGTAGGTTCCAGACACATGTCACAGCAGCACATGTAGTGTAGGTCCTCTCCTATGGAAGGTCAGGTAGCAAGTGAGTGATCAGATAGAAAATGGCTGTCACATCAGCGGCGGTGCATACCGTCACCACCGGCCTAGATCACCATTGGCCACTGTACCCCATAGAGCCCAATGTTAACCAATGAGGAGTTGCAACGACGCATAACTTGAGCGGAATAACCTCACTTCCACCTGTCCCTCCACACAGGACAGGCGGACGCCATGTCAGGGGGGGCAGGCCCTGGATAATAACTGAGTCACAGTTAAAAATTGGACATACAGGACAAATCCCACTTACCCATTACAAATTAACAGCATGCAAAATTCTGTTGTAGATCCATTGTTCGGTTTGTGACCAGCTCCTCACTCTTTTGTCCCTTAGACTGCAACCGCTGAGGATGAATAGGAGATGGTGACATACCCCCATGTACAGACCCATGGTGGACTTGGCAACAATGGAGGAAAGGCACATTATCCTCACCTATAGACTTGACACGGCCACAATCACGGAACTGTGTGCCCAATTGGAGCCTGACCTGATATCTGCTATCCCTCAACCTACTGGGATTCCCCCTCTTGAGCAAGTCCTATCTGTGCTCCATTTCTTGGCAACTGGTTCTTTCCAAGTGACAGTGGGCTTGGCAGCAGGAATGTCACATCCAATGTTCTCAATAGTGCTGAACAGAGTGTTGTCTGCCCTGATTAAACACATGTGCGTCTACATTGTATTCCCCCAGGTGAAGGATTTGGGCACAGTGAAGGCTGACTTCTATGCAATGGGACATAGCCACAACATAATTGGGGCATTTTATGGAACACATATTGCATTTGCCCCCCCCCCAGCAAAATGAACAGATGTACAGAAATCAAAAGAGTTTCCACCCCATGAACGTACAGATGGTGTGTTTGGCGGACCAGTACATCTCCCATGTCAATGCTAAATATCCTGGGTTGGTGCATGATGCCTTTATCCTGAGGCAAATGTGATGGCACAACTACAGAGGCACCATATGTGACTAATAGGTGAGTCCTGGTTCCCACCCAGTAGATGTTGGTGTATGGGTATGGTGTGGGCCACATGGGATAGTGTGTGCCTAAATGTTGTCCCTCGATATTTGCAGGTGACTCAGGTTACCCCAACCTATCATGGCTGCTGACCCCTGTGAGGAATGCCAGGACAAGGGCAGAAGAACGTTAGAATGAGGCACATGGGTGAACAAGAAGGATAATCGAAAGGACCTTTGGCCTCCTGAATGCCCGGTTCAGGTGCCTCCATCTAACTGGGGGATCCCTTTGCTACTCACCCAAGAAGGTCAGTGTAGTATGTATATCTTGTTTCTATTTTTATTTTCCTATTTCACTGTATAATCACTTGTTGATACACAAGTGTTGTGGTATTTTACTCAAGTGGTATATTCTGTTTCCCTCCTGCGCTTGCTCTCTGTGATGTGATCTGGCATGCTCCAAGGTTCTGGAGTATACAGTTGGAGCAGAGAGCTGTGTGTGGGTGGAGTTTCTCTTCCTTGAGATTCACTTAATAAATTGGATATCATCTATTTCAATATCTCCTGCGTTCATCATTCCTGGAGTGGTGATTTACTACATTTTTGGCGACGTTTTTGGACCTCGGGCCCTGTTGGATTACCTTGGAATCTTCAACACGCCATTGATTTTTTATTGGAGGTACTTTTATTTCACTTTATTTGACCTCCATGGATCTTCGCATGATTTTGATGTGACCTCGTCATTTTTTTTTCCCTGTTTTATTTTTGTTGTATACTCATACATGCCCACACCGAATCGCTAGGTTCTGTGTTTACTCTCACTTGGTAGCGTTGCTCAGTAACTAGGAGACAGCGTCTCTTATCTTGAACCGATCGCTCGCGGCTGTGGTTTTTTTCACTCCGCAGCATCGTTCGGTATCTAGGAGACTGCATCTCTCATCCTGGAACATTGTATGTGTAAATACACGCTCTAATTATTGTACCATGTGTTTCCGTTCCGGGATATATATATATTTTTTTTCATGCAAGATAAGAAGCACTTACCCATGCTTCCATTTGTAACTGTTTTTTTTTTCCAATGCGTTACGGAAGCAATCGGATGCCTTTCATTGTATTGTTTAAAAGAACGAGGCAATTATTGTGCACTTCTTTTCTGGAAGAATGTATGGCTGTGGATCTTCTGTGATATAATAATGCTGGTCAGCGTTTAGAGGAAAATTACCTCCTTCTTTGTTTTTGCATTCCTTGCAACAGTTACCAAATTTAAGTGCGGCGTCTAACATAATTTTTTTTTTGTCTTGTTATTACGTGTGTTTTCATGAGTATACATACATTTATTTTTTATCTTTTGGGAAACATTCCTTCTTTACAAGTTTTCTCTACAAACATTTTTAAACTTTCTGGACATTACAACTTAGTTGGTGAACCATGCAGAACATTACGCCACCTCCATTTTTCTTGCCTGTACCTGGAAATCCTCCTATTCCATGGCACAAATGGAAGAAAGTTTTCTTAACATACATTCGAGTGTGTGGCAGCAATTTATCAGTGGACAGGAAAGCTTCTGTACTTCAACTTTGTCTGTGAGCGGAAGGACAGGAAGTTTTGGAAACCCTACCTGCGATCAGTTTCCCTGATGGCACTGAAGGAGACTCTTCTCTAAATGAATTTGAGATAATTTTGCTCAAGTTGGATAGACATTATTTACCTAAGATTTCCATCAGAGTTCAAAGATTTTATTTTGCCAAATGTAAACAAAATGACACGGAAACTGTTGAGGACTTTGTTATGAATTTACGTAAATTAGCAGCACAGTGCAGGTTTGGTGAAAATGTGGGTGAGCGCATTCGCGATCAGTTCATGCTGGGTGTAAGAGTGAAAAAATTAGGGAAGCTCCATGGTCAAAGGGTGACCCTACGTTAGATGAAATGTTGATGATTGCTAAACAAATTGAACACTCTGAGTGTTGTATTGAAAATTAAAATAAAATCCAAGGGTATTGTGAACACAGTCCAGTCCTTAGATACCAAAACCAAAAGCAAAGTAAGTGTCAACATGGTGTCTAAATTGTTTTGTTTTAGGCATGGTTCAGCATCACACTTAGCTAATAGCAAGGAATGTCCTGCTCTTAAAATTTCTTGTAACAAGTGTGGGAAGAGGCGTCATTTTGCCAAATGTTGTAAATCCTTGAGAAAAGCTAAGATGAAAGTGAATGAAATTGAGTGTGATGTTGAAGTTGAACATGATTTTATTCTGCAAATCGTTAACAATGTGAACTGTATATCTAGTATTCGATGTGATTACCCTTCAGATCTGGTGGAGGTGAATGACATCAATATCCTTATGATGGTGGACTCGGGAGCAAAGTTAACGCTGGTATCTCAAGTTGATTACGAAAAGAACTTTCAAGGGAAAGTAACTCTTCTGGATCCTGACATTACACCATACAGCTATGGTGGAAAACCTATTGAATTAAGGGGTTATTTTGGCGCTACTATTGTGTTTAAGGGTAACAGAATAATTGGTAAAGTATATGTTCCTGTGGTGTGTGACACTATATTGAGCTGGCAGCATCAAAAGTTGTTAGGAATTATTTTGACTCCCAATTCAGTGCCACGGGTTCAAGTAGAGAAGATTTGTAATTTTGGTGAGGAATTAATGTGTGAATTTCCAGAGGTTTTCAACAGTAAAGTAGGCTGTATTAAGGTTTACAAACATCGCATTGTCTTGAAAGAGAATGCTATACCTGTTGCTTGTAAAGTTAGAAGCATTCCTTTTGGTTTACAGGACAAAGTAAGACTAGAACTTCAGAAGTTGCAATCGCAAGGCATTATTATCGAGAAGGTTGAAGCTGCTCAATGGGTTGCTCCTATTGGTGTACCTACTAAGAGATCAGGGGATATCAGGTTGTGTGTCGACTTACGAAATCTCAACAAGGAAGTTATTGTGGATAGGTTTGCTTTAACTAATATAACTGAGATGGTCAGTTTCCTAGGCAGTGCTAAGTACTTTACCACTTTGGATTTAAGCTCCGCTTACCATCAGGTGCAATTATGTGAGGAATCTAAATTGCTTACTTCTTTCATTACACCCTTTGGCATTTAAAAATTCAATAGGATGCCATTTGGCCTTTGTTCTGCAGCATCTGTCTTTCAAAGGCTTATGAATAGCATTCTGGGTGGCATTGAGGGTGTTAAGTTTTTTCAGGATGATGTTCTTATATATACAGACACTCTAGAACAACACAAGGAGTTAGTCAGGGAAGTTTTAAAGATATTTCAGTCAAAGGGCATTACTTTAAGAGGTGATAAATGCAAGTTTTTCAGGCCAGAAATTAAGTATTTGGGTCACACCATATCTGGTGATGGCGTTAAACCTAAAAGTGATTTGGTGGAAGCCATAGTGAATGTGTGTCCTCCTGATAAAAAGGAGGATGTTCACGTTTTTTGGGGGAATGGCGGAATTCTATGCTAGAATTGTGCCTAACTTTGCTAAGGGATCTTGTTCCATTAGAAAGTTGCTTAGAAATGGGACTGATTTTGTTTGGTCTGTTGAATGTCAAAAGGAATTTGAGGATTTGAAACAAGCTTTGTCTTCAGCTCCGTCCCTCAGCAGCTTCCAATCTGGTGTTCCTTGCATCAGATAAAGGTTTGGGTTGCATTCTAAAGCAATTGAATAATGGTAAAGTTAATATGATTGCATTTGCCTCATGTGGCTTACGTGTGGCAGAATTTAAGTATTCCACAATTGAAAGGGTAGCTCTAGCTATATTTTGGGCTGTCAAGAAGTTTAAGCAGTTTCTTTGGGGAACGTGCTTTGAAGTGCAAACTGACCATAAACCCTTATGAGAAGTGTTTGAGAAAAAAGGATTAGACAACATTTCTTCTCGTATTTGTAAAAGGATTGTTGATCTTCAAGATTTTCACTTTGTTGTTAAGTATGTGCCTGGTTGTGAGAACAGAACAGCTGATTGTTTGTCCAAGATGAGGACGAAGGATCTTGATGAGGATGAAGATGAAGTTTCCTGGTGGAGTGATGAAGATGTTAAGATTTGCAGTATTACTAATGGCTGTATCTCGGAAATTGAGTGGTTACAGGTGTTAAGCAATGATGATGAATTGCAGAAGATCAAAGACTTGTTGAATTCAGGGGAGCGTTTGAGGAACTGTAATGAAGTCGATTTGCACTTTCAGAAAGTTTGGCGTGAACTTTCTGTACAGAACGGAATGGTGTTATGAGGTTGCAGATTCATACCCTCTTCTAGTTTACGTGAGCGTCTTATTGGTCTTGGTCATCATGGGATTTGTAAAACAAAAGAAAGAATGAGAAGTGTGTATTGGTGGGCAGGTATGGATTTGGCTTTAGAGAGAAAAGTCAGAGACTGTGTAGAGTGTAAACTGGCCGATAAATCATTGAAACTTAGGACGCAACCCATGGTGTTAAAGGAAATTCCAAAAGAGGTGTTGGAAGAAGTGTCCATTGTCATTATGGGACATATATTTGTGGGGCTGTAGCTAAATATGTATTAGTGGTTATGGATGTATTATCACGATGGCCTGAGATTTTAATTACTCCTGAAATTACTTCTATGACCGTTGTGAATTTTCTGTCAGATGTGTTTGGACGAGAGGGCAATCCGAAGTGTATCTTGACAGATAGTGGTTTTCAATTTATGTCCAAGCTAATGAGTGAGTTTTGATGTATAGAGGCATTACTCATAAAAATTGTGCTTTGTATCATCCAGAAACCAATGGTATGGTTGAACGTTTTAACAGAACTTTAAAAGAAACTATCCAATAAGCAAAACAGATGGGAGTGAATTGGGAGTGCTTGATTAAGTCTAAAGTTGAGGATTACAGATTTACTCCACATTCAAACACTAGTCAATCTCCTTTTGTTATGCTTAAGAAATGAATTCCTCACACCAAAATTAATCCTCCATGGGTTAAAGAATAAGTGAAAGAGCTGATTGATTATGTGAAACAGAAGAATAGTGCACTAGAAAAGGAACTGAATATGCAGAAAAATAGGAAACAGGCTTATGATGTTCATAAGTCTGCAAAAGATATGTATGTGGGAGTGGGTGATACGGTCAAGATTAAATTGCCGGGTAAAACTGGAAGTGGTCAATTACATAATCATAATCATAATCATAAACATTTATAAAGCGCGCTACTCACCCGTGCGGGTCTCAAGGCGCTACGGGGAAGGGATTACTGCTGCTCGAAGAGCCAGGTCTTGAGTTGCCTCCGGAATGTGAGGTGGTCCTGGGTGGTCCTGAGGTTGGTGGGGAGGGAATTCCATGTCTTGGCCGCCTGGTAGGAGAAGGATTTCCCACCTGCCGTGGTGCGGCGGATGTGAGGGACGGCGGCGAGAGCGAGGTTGGCAGAGCGAAGTTGACGGGTGGGTGTGTAGAAACTGAGGCGGCGGTTGAGGTATTGGGGTCCCCTGTTGTGGAGGGCTTTGTGTGCGTGGGTGAGGAGTCGGAAGGTGATCCTTTTGTTGACGGGAAGCCAGTGCAGGTGTCTCAGGTGGGTGGAGATGTGGCTGTTGCGGGGTATGTGGTGGATGAGGCAGGCGGAGGCGTGTTGAATTTGTTACAGACGTTTCTGGAGTTTAGCGGTGGTTCCTGCGTATAGGGTGTTGCCGTAGTCCAGGCGGCTCGTGACGAGGGCGTGGGTCACGGTCTTTCTGGTGTCGCCGGGGATCCAACGGAAGATCTTTCGGAGCATGCGGAGGGTGAGGAAGCAGGAGGATGATACGACGTTGACTTGTTTGGTCATGGTGAGAAGTGGGTCCAGGATGAAACCGAGGTTGCGTGCGTGGTCTGAGGGGGTTGGTGCGGTGCCAAGGGCCGTGGACCACCAGGAGTCGTCCCAGGCGGTCGGTGTGTTTCCGAGGATGAGGACTTCCGTTTTGTCTGAGTTCAGTTTCAGGCGGTTGAGTTTCATCCAGTCTGCAACGTCTTTCATTCCATCTTGCAGGTTCGTCTTGGCGCTGGTGGGGTCTTTGGTGAGGGAAAGTATCAGCTGAGTGTCGTCGGCATAGGAGGTGATGTTGATGTTCTGTTTGCTTACGATGTCGGCGAGGGCGCTCATGTAGATATTGAAGAGAGTCGGGCTGAGCGAGGAGCCCTGTGGGACGCCGCAGATGATCTCGGTGGGGTCTGAGCGGAAAGGTGGGAGGTAGACTCTTTGGGAGCGGTTGGAGAGGAAGGAGGTGATCCAGTCCAGGGCCTGTCCTTCGATCCCGGTGGAGCGGAGGCGGGATATTAGGGTTCGGTGGCAGAAGGTGTCGAAGGCAGCCGAGAGGTCGAGGAGGATGAGGGCGACTGTTTCTCCGTTGTCCATCAGAGTTCTGATGTCGTCTGTGACTGAGATGAGGGCGGTTTCTGTGCTGTGATTGGCTCGGAATCCGGACTGAGAGGGATCGAGTAGGTTGTTGTCTTCAAGGAAGTTGGTAAGTTGCTTGTTGACGGTCTTCTCTATGACTTTGGCAGGGAAGGGGAGGAGCGAGATGGGGCGGAAGTTCTTCAGGTCGCTGGGGTCCGCCGTAGGTTTCTTCAGTAGGGCGTTGAATTCTGCGTGTTTCCAGCTCTCGGGGAAGGTGGCAGAAGCAAACGAGCTGTTGATGATGGTCTGGAGATGCGGGCGATGATGTCATCGGCTTTGTGGAAGATGAAGTGTGGGCAGGTGTCCGAGGGGGCACCGGAGTGGATGGAGTTCATGGTGGCTTTGGTTTCTTCCATGTTGATGTGAGTCCAGGCGTTGAGGGTGATGGCTGGGGTTGTAGGTTCTGTGGTGGTTGGCTGGGTCTGGTGTCCGAAACTGTCGTGTAGGTCGATGATCTTACGATAGAAGAAGGTGGCGAGGAAGTTGCAGAGGTCTTGTGAGGGCGTGATGGCGTTGGCGTTGGCGTTAGGGTTGGAGAGCTCTTTGACAATGTTGAAGAGTTCTTTGCTGTTGTGAGTGTTCTTGTCCAGTCTGTCTCTGAAGGAATTTCTTTTGGTGGCGCGAATCAGTTGGTGGTGTTCGCGGGTAGCGTTCTTGAGGGCAGCCATGTTGTCTGTGGTGTGGTCCTTGCGCCAGGCTTTCTCGAGGGTGTGGCAGGTTTTTTTAGATTCCTTGAGGGTGTCTGTGAACCAGAGAGGTTTTTTGGTGTTGGTCTGTCTTGTGAGGCGTCTGAGGGGAGCGAGGTTGTCTGCGCAGTTGGTGATCCAATGCGTGAGGCTGAGGGCTGCGTCGCCTCTGGTGTCGGTGGAGAAGGTGGGTTGGTTGTCGCTGAGAGTGGAGAGAAGCTGTTCCGCGGGGATTTTGTTCCAATGTCGGCGTGGGATGGGTTGTGTGCAGAGGTGGCGAGTCTCGCATTGGAAGGTGAAGTGGACACATCTGTGGTCGGTCCAGTGTATAGCGGAGGAGTGGCTGAAGGATACATGGTTGCTGGCGGAGAAGATGGGGTCGAGCGTGTGTCCGGAGATGTGGGTGGGGGTGTTCACCAGTTGCTTGAGACCGAGGTTGTCGAGGTTGTCGAGCAGGGCGGTGGTGTTGGGGTCGTTGTTCTGTTCCAGGTGGAAGTTGAGGTCACCAAGGAGGATGCAGTCCGGCGAGGCAAGGGCGTGCGGGGAGATTAAGTCAGTGATAGAGTCTCTGAAGAGGGCGCGTGGTCCAGGGGGTCTGTAGATGAGAGTTCCTCTGAGGGTGTTCCTGGGGTCGGTGTGGATCTGGAAGTGCAGGTGTTCGGCGGCGAGGGGGGTGTCTTCGGTGGAGGTGGTGACGTTGATGGAGTCCTTGAAGACGATGGTGATTCCTCCCCCTACTTGGTTGGTGCGGTCTCTCCTGGAGATCTTGTAGCCGTCGGGGATGGCTATGGCGATATCGGGGGCCGAAGAGGCATTCATCCAGGTCTCAGTGATGAAGGCGACGTCCGGTGCGGTGGAGTCCAGGAGGTCCCATAGTTCAACGGCGTGCTTGTGGACGGATCGAGCGTTGATCAGGATGCATTTGAGGTGGTTGTTGGCGCGTGTGCTGGTGGGCGTGTTGGTTTTGCTACATTATAGTAAAGTTTTCAAAGTCATTAAGGTATTCAAGGGAGCTGTTAATGTTGATGATGGTCGTATTTGGAATTTGAACAGAACTGTCAAAATTTCATTAACTTCTTGAACTTTATCATTTCTGTCTTTTTATTTTGTTTTTGCTTGTTATTTTGAGGGGGAAGATAGTGTTGTATGTATATCTTGTTTCTACTTTTATGTTCCTCTTTCACTGTATAATTACTTGTCGTTACACAAGTGTTGTGGTATATTCTGTTTCCCCTCCTGCACTTGCTCTCTGTGGTGTGATCTGGAATGCTCCAAGATTCTGGAGTAGACAGTTGGAGCAGAGAGCTGTGTGCAGGTGTGAGTGGAGTTTCTCTTCCTTGAGATTCACCCAATAAATTGGATATCATCCATTCCAATAACTCCTGCGTTCATCATTCCTGGAGTGGTGATTTACTACAGTCTGCCAGATAATCGTGGCATGCTGTAGGTTGCAGAACCTTGTCTTGAGACGCCATGTGACTTTTCTGCAGCAGGAGGAGGACGGAGATGGCCATGTGGCAGCAGTGGACACTGTGGATAGTGAGGATGAGGAGGCAGAGTATGAGGACAATAGAACTGCAGTGATTCGGTAATACTTCCAATCACACACAGGTAAGACAGTGTTACTTCACATTTCATTGTCATTATTTAGATTATCTTTGGCACTGGCATGCTGTTATTTACCATTTCTATGCCCACTCACTGTACCATTTGGCAACTCATTTTGCAGATGTTGGTGCCCCAGTATCGCGTCTGGTGTGATCACTGTAGCCCACTACAGGTCTTTCCTATTTGAACATTACTGTACCATTGAATTGCAATGTTTGAACCTGGTTAATGAATACATACTTAAATAAGTTTGGCATCCTCCATACTTGTATTTTTTCAAAGGGTGTTTATTTAAGTGCTAAGAAGTAGAGGGGCAAGTGCATTGGAATGGGGTAATGATGGCAGAAAGTCCAGGGTATTGTTCCAGTCTATTTGGTGCACAGGTGCATTGTCCAAGGGGACATAGGAAGGGGAGCAATGGCAGTTCAAGGTGGACTGGGTGACAGGGTGGGACATAAGGGTGACAATCAGGAGAGTCTCATTTCCTGGCAGGGTCTTGGCAATAGTCTCTGGCTTCTGGATCACAGAGAATGTTTGCGGGGTGGTTCTCCTTCTGCAGGGGGAAGGGTGCTGGTGGCCTGTTGGTCCTGCAGCAGGGCCTCCTGTCCACTAGCGGTAGCGGAGGTGGAAGACAGTTCAGATGTCTGGCTAGTGGCAGGGGCCTGCTGTTGTGAGACTGTCTTCCTCATAATATTGGCCATGTCCGCCAGCACCCCTGCTATGGAGACCAGGGTGTTGTTAATGGCCGGCAAGTCCCCCCTGATCCCCTGGTACTGTCCCTCCTGCAGCCGCCTGTTCTCCTGCACATTGTCCAGGTTCTGGCCCAGCGTATCCTGGGAATGTTAGTAGGCTCCAAGGATCTCTGCAAGTGCCTCGTGGAGAGTCGGTTCCCTGGGCCTGTCCTCCCCCTGGCACACAGCACTACTCCCAGTTTCCCTGTTGTCCTGTGCCTCTGTCCCCTGAACCATGTGTCCACTGCCACTGACTCTAGGTCTCTGATTGTCTTGGTATGAGGTGTGCCCTGGGTTCCCTGTAGTGGTGGACACACTGCTGATTGATGTGTCCGGGGGACAGAGGTATGGGTACACTGGGTGGGTGCTGTGGTGGTGTATCCTGATGGGGGAGGTTCTGTTGTTGTCTGTGACTGTGCCTGGGTGACCGACTGTCCAGAGGTCCATGATGGGCCAGGTTGGTCATCCAGATGCAGGCGACCGCAGTTGCTGTCATCAGTGTGGGCCTCTTCAGCTGGGGGACTGGATATTGCTGGCACCTTTTCACCGCTGACATCGGCTGGGATGCCTGTGCGGATGTAAATGCAGTGTTATTGTTTCTGTGTGTGACATATTGTGCATTGGTGGCTTACCCTCTTTGTTTGTATTTGCTCTGGCAGCTTTCACTTGTGTGACTTGGTACTTGGTGGGTTAGCTGATTCTCCCTAGTGTGCATGCTTTAGTGATGGGTGTCCATCCAGGTCTGTGAGTGGTGTCCATGCATTGGTATGGCATTCAGGGTTTGGCATTGGGATGAGTGAGATGTGATGGTGGGGGGTGTGGGAGGTGGTGGAGTGATGGGAATGAGGGTGAGGGTGGGGGCATGTGATGGCATGCAGGTAGGGGTGTGGTAGTAGTATAGAGTTGACTTACCAGAGTCCAGTCCTCCTGCTACTCCAGCCAGGCCCTCAGGATGCATGATTGCCAAGACTTGCTCCTCCCATGTTGTTAGTTGTGAGGGAGGAGGTAGGGGTACACCGCCAGTCTTCTGTACAGTCAGTTGGTGTCTTGCTGCAATGAAACGAACCTTCCCCCGTAGGTCGTTCCACCTCTTCCTGATGTCGTCCCTTGTTCTCGGGTGCTGTCCCATGCCGTTGACCCTGTCCACGATTCTCCACCATAGCTCCATCTTTCTAGCAATGGATATCTGCTGCACCTGTGCTCCAAATAACTGTGGCTCTTCCCGGATGATTTCCTCCACCATGATCCTTAGCTCCTCCTCTGAGAATCTGAGGTGTCTTTGTGGTTGCATTGGTGTTGTGTGAGTTGTGTAGTTGAGGGTGTGTAGGGTGATGTGTTGGGGTGTGTGATGTGGGGTGTGTGGGTGGTGTATAGGTATAGGTGGTGAGTGGCTCTGGTTTTGTCTGTAGTTGTGGTGTCTGTCTCGTGCCAATGGTTTGTATTCATAAGGGGTTGTGGTTAATGTGGGTGTGTTTTATAGTGGTGTAGGTGTGGTGTGTGTATGGGTGTCAGGTGTATGTATTTGGTATTGTCCAATGTGGTGTTGTACTGTTTGAGTGTGTGTATTTTGAGCGCAGCGGTATGTACCGCCATTGAATGTCCCCCGTGGTGATTCGTGGGTCATAATGCGGTGGGATTAGTTCTATTGGTGTGACAGTGTGGGTTTTGATACCGCCAGTTTATCACTGACCTTTGGTGTGGCAGATTTGTGTCTGTGGCTGAATAGTGAAGGATTGGTGTGTGTGTCTCATAATATATTGAACGGATATCTGCCGCAGCTGTGGTATGTTGGCGGCAGTCAGCATGGCGGTAAATTGGATTTAATGCCAATGTCATAATGAGGGCCATAGTAACTGCTATACATTAATGCAATCCTTTAACTTAGGATAGGTGGACTGGATTCCAAACAAAAGCTCTTCAATACCTAAAACGCCTCTGATAATTCAAGGGCCTTTAGGAGAAATATAAAATCAGGGTTAATCCGCATATCAAAATGACTATTCGAGCATCTAGACTCCATCAAACTTGAAATAAAGCAGATTGGAACTGCCCATACCAGTGGATCACATTTCCCAAGCTCTGTCAAACTGATTGGCTATACGAGGTTGGTGAACTGTGCAGCCTCTGAGGCCCAGTATGCTCAACTAGAGCTGCTGTCAGCCTGCCTGGGTATCCCGGACTGTGCACGGAGAATATGTCCCCTGCTGATAAAGGGCCTAATGAGGGCATTTTTCAATGACCTGGTATCGACCGCCCCTTATAAGCTAGAGGCAAGGCGGACACGGGGTCCTCGTCACAGTTGCCCCTGGCCCTTTTTGTAGGGTCATCCCCAATCTTTTTGCCTCCTTCCTCCTAATTTTTCTGACCAGTTTTTGTTGGCTTTAGGACTGGGCACTTTACCACTGCTAAACAGTGCTAAAGTGCATATGCTTTCTGTGTAAACTGTACTGTTGATTGGATTATCCATGATTGGCATATTTGATTTACTGGTAATTCCCTAGTGAAGTGCACTAGAGGTGCCTAGGGCCTGTAAATCAAATGCATATTTTTTCATTGCAGTATTTGGCCCCTTTCTATTATTTTTATCCCGGGTCTTATCTTCTAGAAGGTGACTCTTCTTCTAGAGCGCTAAGTACGGATTTCTTGTTTTTTTTTAATCTGCATTCTCTGCTTGAAAGTTGTAAGAACGAAACCTCTTTGAGTCCAGACTCCTGCTAGAACTGATTTCAAGGGGTCAAGTGGTTAGTAAGCCTGGGTGGAATTTAATTTAAGCTGGCATAATTTGTACAATTTTGGGAATTGCACATTACAATGAATTACCCCAATTTGCCACTATGCATAATTATGCACCATTTGTGGCAAAAAATTACCACGAATGGTGCAATTCACTATAATTCATTATAAAAATGTATCTCAAAAACACTGGAACAACATCTGTTGTTTTGAATGCGGTTTTTTAAATGTAACTTAAGCCCTCATTACAACCGTGCGGTAAATGCCACCTACCGCCGTACTGACGGCCGCCAACATACCGTGACTGCGGCACCACGCTCAAAATACACACACATTTGCAAAACACCACCACATTGGACAATTAAAAATGCACACACCTGACACACATACACATACCACACCCACACACTCACACTGCTATAAAACACACACCCACATTACCCACAACCCTTTCAATGAAAAAAAAAAAAGATTGCCTACACAGAGAGACACAAGCAAGAGCACCCACCCAATCACAGCTGTAGAACCCCATCACCCATAAACCATCCACGCACATCACAGCATACACCCCAACACATCACCCCACACATCAGCCCACACATCCTCACACATATCACACACACCACATCCATTGCCCCAGGTTTTCTGAGGAGGAGATAAGGGTCATGGTGGAGGAAATCATCCGAGCTACAGCTATTCCGATCACAGGTGCAGCAGACGTCAATTGCAAGGAAGATAAGGAGCTATGGCGGAGAATTGTGGACAGGGTCAATGCCGTGGGACAGCACCCCAGAACAAGGGATGACATCAGGAAGAGGTGGAACGACCTATGAGGGAAGGTGCATTCCGTGTTGTAAGACACCAGGTAGCAGTACAGGGGACTGGCGGTGGGCCCCCACCTCCTCCCCCACAACTAACAACATGGGAGGAACAAGTCTTGGCAATAATGCATCGTGAGGGCCTCGCAGGAGTAGCAGGAGGACTGGACTCTGGTAAGTCACATCTTTACTACTTTATTCCCCCCTACCTGCATGCCATCACAAACTCCTACCCCTACCTTCACCCCCATCACTCCACCACCTCACATATACTGCACTATCACAACCCACCCATCCCAATACCAAGCCCTGCATGCAACACCAAAGCATGGACCCCCAACACAGACCTGCATGGACACGCATCACCACAGCATGCCCAGTAGAGAGACTCACCCAGCCCACAAAATCACCACTCACACAAGGCAAAGCTGACAGGGAAATCACAACCATACAGGGAAACGCACCCATGCACAAGATGGCACACACAGACACAATAACACTGCATTTTCATCCCCACAGGACCCCTACTCAATGTCACCCCCCTGAAGAGGTCAAAAGTGATGACTGCAGCTCTGCATGCCTGGATCAGGATGACCAACCTGGCCCATCATGGACCTTTGGACAGTCGGGTACCCTGCCACAGTCCCAAACCACCACAGAGCCTCCCTCCTCAGGAAACACCAGCACAGCACCCACCTAGCAGGCCCATGCCACTGTCCCCAGGACACATCAATCAGCAGTGTGTACACCACTACAGGGACCCCAGGCACCCCCACAATCACAGGACGATCAGGGACCTGGGGTCAGTGGCAGTGGGCACACGGTTCAGGGGACAGAGGCACAGGACAACAGGGAAGCTGGGAGGACTGCTGTGCGATAGGGGAAGGACAGGCCCAGGGAACCCACTCTCCACAAGGCACTCTCCAACATCCTGGGAGCATACCACTATTCCCAGGAGACAATGGGGCAGATACAGGCCTAGTTGCAGGAGACCCAGCGGCTGCAGGAGGGACAGTACCGGGGGATCAGGGATGACCTAACTAACATCTAGACCATCCTGGTCACCATTGCAGGGGTGCTGGCTGACATGGCCAAGACCATGAGGGAGGCAGTGGCACAACAACGGGCGCCTGACACTAGCCAAACCGATGAACAGCCTTCCACCTCCATCGGCGCTAGTGGACAGGAGGCCCCGCCACAGGACCAACAGGCCACCAGCACCCCACCCCCTGCAGAAGGAGAACCACCCCACAAACAGTCCCTGTGATCCAGGCAGAAGCCAGAGAACATTGCCAAGACCCCCACCAGGAAATAAGACTCCCCTGATTGTCACCCTTCTGTCCCACTCTGTCACCCTGTCCACCTAGGACTGCCAGTACTCCACTTCCTATTCCCAATTGGACAATGCACCTGTGATACCAAGAGACTGGACTCTACCATGGACTATCCTCCACCATCACCCCAGCCCATTGCACATCCCCCTCTACTTATGGGCACTTAAATAAACACCCTTGGAACAATTACTAATCTGGAGACTGTCAAATGATTCACAAATGTATTAGTACAACATTATCAAAGCATTGCAACTCAAATGTACTGTGAAATATACTTTGGAATGACCTTTGATGGGCAGCAATATACATAGCAGGAGCCAGAGTTGGGCACAGAGATCTGAAAATAGAGATGCCAAAGGGGACAGTCAGTGGTCATACAGATAGGGAAATCAGGCTGCCATGTACAATGTCCAATAGAAAATTAAAATGTAAAGTGAGCCTACAGTGTCTTACCTGTGTGTCACTGGAAGTACTGCTGAATAATATTGCTTCTGTTGTCAACATCTTCTTCCTCTGCCTCCTCTTCCTCACTGTTCACAGGCTCCGCCGCTGCCACAAGACCATCTCCAGGCACATCCTCCTGCAGAAAAGGCACCTGGTGTCTCAAGGCATGGAAGAGAACGGTCTATTGCACTAATGATGATTTGTTTACTTTACAGAACCATAATTTTAACCAGACTGTCAGTTGCCGTGCCAATGTCTGCTGTGACGCAGTTAGGTGCCATGCCCTGTGCCCCCCTGAATGGCGGATGCCTGGCCTTTGAGGAGGAATGAGTGGAAATGAGGTAATTGCGCTGGCGTTGTGCCCTATGGGTTCCAGGAGCCAATGGCGATGCATGCTGGCGGTGACGGTATGCACCGCCGCGGACGTCCACTCACTTGCTACCTGAGGAGAGGAACTACACTGCAATCGCTGCTGTGGCCTGCGTCTGGAAGCGACAATGGCTCATGTGTCTGGAGAAATTGCCCCTGCCCTCACTGCAGAGGAGTTGGAGAAACTGGTGGATGGGGTCCTACCCCAGGACACGTTACTCTACGGTCCTCCAGACAAACAGGTGAGTACACTGTGAGCATGAGGCGTGGGCCATGAATGTATGAAGTGCTGTGTATGTAACCCACATGTAGGAGGGGGGCAGAGGCATCCTGGCCAGAGTGCAGCATTTAAGGTGGCCAATGTATGTGCGTCAGGGGATGGGAGGGATCTGGTGGGCCATTAGTCTGACGGTCCGGACGGTTGACTAATTCCTTTATCTGCTGTCTTTTCCCTGCAGGTCAGCATCCACCAGAAGAAGGGTATTTGGCGTGCCATCACCAAGGAGGTGCGGACCCTGGGGGTCTTTGACAGGCGGAGCACCCACTGCCTCAAGAGGTGGGGGACCTGCATCGCTGGGCAAAGAAGACGGCGGAGACCCAGCTGGGGCTGGCCTTCCAACAAGGAAGGGGTGCCTGTCGCACCATGACCCCCCTGAGGTCCGCATCCTGGCGGTGGCCTATCCGGAGTTGGATGGGTGCTTGAAGGCATCACAGCAGCCACAAAGGGGGTGAGTACAGATACTGACTCCTGACTTTACATGCGTTAAGAGGTACCTGGGTGGGGGATGTGAGATATGGGTGCCACTAGGCCAGGGCAAAAATGGCAGGGCAGGTCCCTTGTTGGGCAATCTCTGAAGCACTCCTTCCCCAATAGTGTTAGTGGGCATCTACTACTGGGCAGGGTCCTGTGGCATTCTGGTGTGCAGCTGATGGCGTTAGGCATTGTACCCCATGGGCTGGTGACTGGTTGGGCATGGCCTAGTGCATAGGGCTGCTCCCTGTGTGTTGTGTCCGCCAACGGTAGTGGTGTTGCTGGCATTGACCAAGTGTATCCTCTGTCTCTCCCCCCTTTTTGTTTTGTCACCCTGTCTCTGTGTGCATTAGCATCATCTGACGGAAGAGCAGAGGCACCGGTGACAGAGGGAGCTGCATCCCACATGGGCCTGGAGGGCGAATCCACCTAGGGTGAGGGCTCCAGTGGGATGGAGGGCGAGGGGAGCACCACAAGGGGAACAGGAGGGGAGACCACAGACAGCGACTCCTCCTCCGATGGAAGCTCCCTGATGGTGGCGGACACCTCTGTGCCCACCCCAACAACAGGTACAACCACCACCCCCTACCACCACCGCCCTCCCAGCAGCCCCTCAGCGTGTTTCATGTGCCCGCTCACCCAGGAGGGTGGGCATCTCCTTCACCCCAGGCACCGCAGGCCCTGCCCCAGTCAGCCCTGCTGCCCTCAGTGAGGAGGCTATTGACCTCCTGAGATCCCCCATTGTTGGGCAGTCAACCATTCTGAATACCATCCAGGGTGTCGAGAGGCATTTGCAACAAACAAATGCATACCTGGAGGGCATTCACTCTGATGTGGTGGCCCAACAGAGAGCATTTCAGGCTCTGGCCTCCGCACTGATGGCAGCCCATTTCCCTGTGTCTAGCCTTCCCCCTCCAACTTCCTCTACCCAGTCCCAATCTCCTCAAAACCAGCCTATCCCAAGCACACCTTCAGACCAATATTCACCCAAATCAACACACAGAAGTGGTTCAGGCAAACATAAGCACCACACATCATCCCACAGGCACTCACACAGGCACCATGCTCATGCAGACACATCAACATCCACTGCCTACACTGTCCCCCTCCTTCTCCTCATCCACCTCCCTCCCAGTATCGTCTCCACTCACACCTGCATGCACTACATCCTCATCCACTACCTCCATCACCAGCACGCCAATCACTACTCACTCCTCACTGCAGTCACCACCCCTACATCCATTCACACGTCCCTGTGCCCTCACCCAGTGTGTCTGTGACCCCTCCTCCCAAAGTACACAAACGCACGCACCCACACACACAACAGCCATTCACCTCACAACAGCATCCAGCACATGCACCTTCACCCAAACTCAGCAGACAGACACCTCCTACCACCACTCTCTCATCCTCCTCTCCCACTTCCCGCCCCAGTGTGTCTAAAAAGCTTTTCCTGGCAAACATTGACATGTCCCCTACCCCTCACCCCCTTTCTTCCCCTCGGGCCAGGGAGTCCCGAACCCAGGCCAGCACCTCAGCCACCATGTCAGCATCCGCTGTGGTACCACCAACTCCCAGAGGCTCAAAGGGGACACCTGTCAGGCCAGCCAGTGTGCCACCAACCCCTGCAAAGGACCAAACCATTCCGCCTGCCTGCCAAGGTGAAGAAGGGGACAACATTCAGCAAGGGCAAGGTGCTCGACCCACCCAGCAAGGCCTCCACCAAAACTGCAGCTTCCAAGGTCGCAACAGCATCTGCCAAGGTGAGGAAGGGGCAGAAAACCCAAGGCAAGGCGCTTCAGCCGTCGGAGGCTGCAGGTGAAGGCCTGCTGGCCACCAGCAGAACCGCCAGCCCCACCACATGCACCGCAGGCAGCACCGCCAGCAGCCCCGCCACAAGCACCGGCACCGCCACCTGCACCGCCGATGCCACCAATACTGTCAACAGCATCCCCAGTGGGCAGCCGTCCGCAGCTGCAGGAGAAGGGCTGGTGCCAACCTCCAGCACTGGCCGAACCGGCACCTGCACCATGGCCAGCACCGCCAGTAGCCCCGCCGCAAGCACCGCCACCTGCACTGCTGGCAGTGGGACCACTACCAGCAGCAGCATTCGCTGTGGGCACCTGTCTGAGGCTGCAGGAGACGGGCTGGAGCCTCCCACCACCACTGGCAGCACCCCCACCAGCACCGGCAACACCACCAGTTTGCAGCCTTAGGCGCTGCAGCATGGAGTCTAGCCCGGCCTCAATGGACTATCATGCAACCTGTTCCCTGGAAATCCCGTGCCTCAGACACCTAGGTGAGGGAATGTGAACTGCCACAACCCAAGTGCTGCATCACTCGGCACAAGGCCCCCTCCAGAACCAGTAGAGAAAGGCATCCACTCACCCCCATCTTGGCAGGATGAAGCAGACTGGGCACAAGGCCCCCTCCAGAACCAGTGGAGAAAGGCATCCACTCACTCAATCCTGGCAGGATGAAGCAGACTGGGCACAAGCCCCACTCCAGAACCCATGGAGAAAGGCATCCACTTGAGAGACTGTGGCTTTGCACTCCCCAGGACCAAGCAGTGTGCAAACCACCCACTAGAGAGACTGTGGCTTTGCACTCCCCAGGACCAAGCAGTGGGCAAACCACCCACTTGAGAGACTGTGGCTTTGCACCCCCCAGGATCAAGCAGTGGGCATGGAGCCCCCTCGAGGAGCAGTGGCATTATTCCATCTTCCGGCTGAGGTGCCCCCTCCTTCCCTGTCCCACTGAGGTGCCTGTGTGTTTTCGACATGATGCCCCTGCAGTGTTCTCTCCGTATTGAGGCAGGAGTCAAGTGTGGGCTTGGCCCTTGATTTTTGGCCCAGTGGCCCACGGACATTTGGAAGGGACAATGTACGGCCTTATGTACATATTGCATATTTTTGTAGATACTGTTTTAATTATCGCTACGTATATCTGCCTATTTCTAAAATTACACTGATTTAACTCTATTACTTTTGTCCTTGCGTTCTTCCAGGGGGTAACGGGGTGTAAATGTAGTGTTGCTGCATGTGTTTGTGTGTATGGTGTTGATGGTGAGGGTGGGGGTGTTGTGTGTTGCGTGTTGCGTGTGTGTATCACTCTCGTTTTCCTCCCCCCGTGTACTAGGTGCAGTACTCACTGTGGTTGTCGCCGCCGTCTTTCGTATTCTTGGTAGATGAGGAGGTAGACCATCATGGGCAGGACCTGTAACTTGGGCTCCATGGGGTCCTGGTTTGTCGTTGAGTGTCGAGAGGTGAGTGGTGTCCCTTCCAAACACTGTTTCCGCCGTGCTTTTAATGGCGTTGGTACCACCCAGGAAAAGCTGGCGGATTGGCGGGTTGTGATGGGGTGGGCGGTACATTGTCTTCCGCCTGTCTGTTGGCGGTGACCGCCGTGGTGGTTGTTGCCCCCGCTGTGGCGGTCGGTGTGTTAAAGTGGCTGTCTGTGTTGGGGTTTCTGTCGTGGTAGTGATCCCATTTTTTTACCGCTGGCCTGTTGACAGTATTACCACCGCTTTAACACCGACTGCCAGGGTTGTAATGAGGGCTTTAGTGTCAAAAATTGAAGGGATGGTTCATTTTTTCTAAAGCATAGTGTGAAAGGGCAGATTTGTATTTCCTGTAGTTACATGCAATTACTTGTAATTTTGCAGCAAGTTCGGTAGCTGAGAGCAAATTACACAAATTTCACACACTCTTATTGGTTAGCAGACTGTTGCGGTTTTAAATATACAAACTCAAAAGGACTTCTGATTCGAATGAGTTGCAGCTGACAATGGTCCATTGAGCCCTAAAACAAACCTGTCTAAAAAGAGACTCAGGGTCAGATTTAAGAGGGCCTAGCATCACCTAACTACACATTAGCGGCACATATTTTGATGCTAATGTGGAGTTAGATGGACGAAAAGAGAAACATCCTGAACAACGAGGTCTAAACCACTACTTGACTGAACCACTACTGCTAAACAACTAAAAAGTCTCTACAACTAAGTACTGAACAACTACTGTCTAAACAATTGTGCCTGAATAACAATTGCCTGAACAACTAATTTTAAGGTAAGTTTTTCTTTTTGTTTTTTCATGGTTTATTAGTTGCTTAGAATTTATATATATATTTAAATATATATATGTTGTTTGGAATATATATATATATATATATATATATATATATATATATATATATATATATATATATATATATATACATATATATAAGTTGTTTAAAAACCAAAAAGAAAACCTTACCTTAAAATTAGTTGTTCAGGCAATTGTTATTCAGGCACAATTGTTGTTTAGACAATAGTTGTTCAGTACTTAGTTGTAGATACTTTTTAGTTGTTTAGCAGTAGTGGTTTAGGCTATAGTTGTTTAGGACCTAGTTGTTCTGTCACATTTTCGGACAAAAATGCTGCACCATATTTACAAACTGGCGCAATGCATGCATTGCACCACTTTGTAACCCCTTGCACTACATTATGCCAGCGCCAGCCCAATTGTATGCAAGGGGGCGTTCCCCACTTAGCCGTAAAGATGGCGCAAAGAAATCCAAAAGATTTCTTTCCTTCATTTTTCTGGCAATTTTAATGCCTGCTTAGAGCAATTCTGACGCTATTGCCACCTACCTGCACCATAGTGCACCGTATTTTAAATACAGTGCTCACATTGTGGTGGTAGGAGGGCACAAGGGGCTGCAAAAAAAGTTGTACTACATGTAATGTAGCACCACTTTCCTTAAATCTGGCCGCCAATGTCTAGAATCCTTTTCTGAGGACCTGAGAGCAGCAGACAATGAGAAATGGGAGTTTTTTTTTACAGCACAGAGAACTGATTAGTACTTTTTTACCACCTCTGGAGAATTAGACAAGCAGTTGCGGCATACTTAGATGACCACTCTTTGTCAGACAAGATATCTAGGACTGTCCCACTAGGAATTTTATTTCCATTAAAAAAAAGGTTCAGTGGGCCCTCTCCATAAAGGAGCATTCCATCCTTGTCCCACTTGAGAATTTCAAATACCTGAAAAAATTATTAAGTCTGAGGGTAAAACTTGGAGACAATGAAGCAAGCCCCGATTGAGAGTGGGACTGAACGAGGCCCAAAGGGAATCCGCCAGGAAAGCGGCACTGGAGGCAGTGGCATCATTGCAGAGTACAGATTCATCAGTGGAGGCCAGTGAGAGGGAATTGGAACGAGCCTCAGACGCATCAGGGACAGGTTCTCGCAGCCCCGATGGGGCCCCCACAGTGACCCCTCAAATTGCTGACGATTTGGGTTCATACTTACTAAGCTGCCCCAGACCAGTGATGGGGATTTTGGATTGACTTTGGGGCCCTGTTGGGCGTGGACCCCCCCACCTAGATTCTTAGCCGCGGAGGAGTGAACGGTGAGAACACGGAATGACTTATTGGTTTGATTGTGCTTCTGCACTGTTTACTGGACGGCCTACCATTGTAGAGGTGCCCTGTGGATGGGGAGTTGGGGTTTACAGTTTCATGTTTTGCGTTGTGTGCGGCAGACTGTTCTGAAGCGGATACTGGTGGTGGTGGGGGGTGGCGGGGACCAGAGGGGGCGGCTGCTGGTGCGGGTGGGCAGCCTTCCCTGGTGTAATACAAGTATAATGGCGGACTATAACCTCATAACATGGAACATCAGAGGAATGGGGATGCTGAATAGACGGCACAGAGTTTTGACGTCTTTGAAGAGGAGGGGGCTGCATGTAGCACTATTACAAGAGACCCATCTTACCTCCAGTGAGGTAGACAAATTAAGACATAGATGGAGGGGGAAAGTATTTGCCACCACATACTCAGCTTTTGCACGTGGTGCGCTGGTGTGGATAAGAGCAGGGGTTCCATTCGAAGCTACAACTGTTGACGTAGATCAAGATGGTAAGTTTGTGATAGTGGATGAAAGACTGCACCGAAAACAGGTGGCACTAAGTTGTATATATGCCCCTAATCAGGACCAGGTGCCCTGTCTGCAGCGTCTATTGGGCCGGCTCACTAGGCAGTTGGGGGAACAATTAGTGGTGGGGGATGATTTTAGTAGTGTTATAGACACTGAGTTGGATCGATCAATCCCTCCGTTACCAAAGGCATCATCACATAAGCTAGCTAAAGGACTACGAGATTGGATGGCACAATGAGGACTAGAGGACGTGTGGCAGATCGGAATCCAGGAGCGAGAGATTACTTCTACTACTCAGGTTTACACCAGGTGCACACTAGAATAGATAGGGTGGTATGTACCGGGAACCTAGTACACAAAATAACACATTTTGACTACTTGGGACGTACCCTCTCAGATCACAGCCCATCACCCCTTACTTGTCATTGTGCGGAACCCCGAACACCCATTCCGATGTGGAGACTTAGACTGATGGCGCTAGAAGACCCACTCTACAGGGAAACGCTTAGAGCACACCTATTAGAGCACATCCTCATCAACCAGGGCTCCACTGCCTCCAGACAGGTAGAATGGGAGACGCTTAAGGTAGTGGCCCAGGGAAATTGCATGGGACAAACAGTGGAGATCATAAGGATTTTAGAGCGTGAGCTCATTCGCCTAAAAAAGTTAATACATGAGAGCGAGACTGGGGGGGGTATGGACTCATTAGCACAGAACAGACTCCTTACAGCAAAAGAATCTTACAGTCTGACTGAGGGACAGTTGCGACAACATAGCTACCGCAAGCACCTGGCAGCTGTACATGCAGAGGAGGGCAGGTCGGGCAGGATGCTGACGTGGCTGGTGAGGCCCCAGGGGAAGGGTGTGCCAATAACGAGCGTGTGTGGTGCAGGAGGGGTTCGCGTACACGGACCGGCTGAAATTAATGATGAATTTCTGTATTACTGTAAAGCCCTTTATGGCCGACCGGCGGCGGACCTACCAGAGGCGTTGGGGACCCACTTGCACTCGCTGTCATTGCGCACCTTGGCACTGGAGAACCGGGAACAGCTGGGGGGCCCGGTGACATTAGAGGAAGTTAAGACGACCATCTCACAACTAGCGGCGGGTAAGACACCGGGCACGGATGGACTCCCCATGGAGTTTTATAAGACGTACTCAGATATTTTGGTGCCTATGTTGGTAAAACTCTATACAGAGGCTCTTCAGCAGGGCTCCCTTCCTGAGACAATGACAGAAGCACTGGTGGTCCCATTGCCCAAGACAGAGCCGCATAAGGTGACTGATTTCAGGCCGCTTTCGATGCTGAATTGTGACTTTAAGATACTGAGTAAGAACCTGGCCAACAGACTGGTCCAACATATCCCTTCCTAAATACACGAGGACCAAAATGGTTTTATACCAGCACGTAACACATCCCTCAGTCTTAGGAATTTGTTTGCTCTCATACATACGCCGAGAACTGAAAGGCCGCCAGGGGCAGTGTTTCTCTCTGTGGACCTAGAGAAGGCATTCGATTCGGTGAGATGGGACTACCTGAAAGCAGTGATGACTTACTATACAGTGGACCGATGGAGCGGGTAAGGAGAGGCTGTATGGTATCAGCAGCTTAACCCATTTTCAGAGGCACCAGGCAAGGCTGCCCGTTGTTTCAGCTACTGTTTGCACTTGCCGTTGAGCCCCTGGTGGCTCGGTTCCGGGCAGAGGGCCGAGGCAGGGGGGTGACGTGGGGCTGCACAGAGCATTACATTTCACTTTATGCAGATGATATATTAATCTATTTGAGGGAGGGTGATTCTGGGGTCCCATGGGTGCTTGCATTACTGGAGGAGTTTGGAGACTTTCAGGCTTATGACTCAATAGACGTAAGATGTACATATTCCCATGGGGGGCGGGTAACCACAGCCACCATCTTGTCCTGTAGATATCAGATGGTCACCCAGCACCTTTAAATACCTGGGAGTTCAGGTGTTTCATGACTTAGGGGACCTCCGTGATGGCAACTTAGGCAGGGCACTCCGGTCTTTGAGGTCTTCTGTGATGTTTTGGCACTCTCTTAAACTATCCACAATGGCACGGATATCCCTCTCTAAAATGATTATGTTGCCTCGCCTTCTCTATTATTTCTCCAACCTTCCGGTGACGTCTCAGCGAGTTGGTTAAGGGAATTGAACACACTGCTTAGAGAGCTAATATGTAATGGGGGGGTCGCAGGCGGACTCCCCTGTCTGTCTTGTGTCGCCCCACGGATGAGGGTGGACTGGGAGTCCCGGACTTTGAACTTTACTACTTGTCGAGCCAGTTACAATGGATGGTCAGATGGTTTGCAAGGGGGGGGCGATTGGACCAAGTCACTGCCAGGGGAGAGATTGGGGGAGACTTGATACTGGGGTGAATGATCAACTGGCGGATACCGTTACCAGTGGGGAACACTTTGCTGAATGTGGCCTTCTCCTGTTGGAGGAGATGCCTGAAACGCATAGGAAACAGGACAGCTTACTCACCGGCACTCCCATTGATGCCCTTGCCTCGGGGTGCACCAGGTTGGGTGCTACTGAGATCCCATGTTGAGGCCTGGGTCCAGGTAGGAGTGGGGTCCCTGGGGAATTTCTTCAGTGACGGGGTGATGAGATCCTTCACTAGTATGATGGAGGAGAGCGGAGTTACGAGGGGACAGTTCCTTCTTTACCAAACGCTGACACATTTCATACGGGAGCATTGGTGCACAGTGAATTTAGAACAAGAGGTTCATGCAATACTTCACCTCTTACTAACAATGGGGGGGACACTCATCTCATCACTAGGCTATATAGAGCCCATAATGAAGGCACAATGGAATCCCTTCAAGACCTTAGGGCGAAGTGGGAGGGGATGTTAGGCAGAGACATGACTGAACGAGAGTGGCGGAGAGCACTAGCATACCCCCGTAGGGTTTCACGGAACTCCCGCTCTGATACATCCAGTACAATTATGTGCATAGAATGTACCCTACACCACACAGAATACAGGTGATATATGGGGGTGAACCCCGGTTGTGTCCCAGATGTGGTTCTGAGGATGCAGATTTCGACCACATGCTGTGGCACTGCCCTGAGATACAGCAATGCCGGCGGAAAGTAGTGAATGACATGGAGGGGGCACTAGGTGTGAATGTGAAGATGGACCCCTCTGTTTGCCTGTTAGGTCTGGGCCCCAGATCAGTCTCCTGAAAAGGAGCAACAGGTTTTTGGAGTTGGCGCTGATGCTATTTAAGCGCCGAATTGCCATGAACTGGAAGTCTCCTGGGGGCCCCTCGGTGGTGGCCTGGAGGCGTGATGTATTGACCTGGACGCAGGCTGAACTGCATGCTTTGCGGCTTGAGGAGGCCCTGGCTGAATTACTGACAGCCTGGGAGGAGCGGGTATCGGTGGTAGAAGATAACTCAGGGAAAAGGGAGGAAGAGGCTGACACGATTCATAGAGGCCAGGGCACAGGTGATGAATGGGATTGAACCGGTGTGTATGGAAAGGAACAAGGGACACTATTAGCGATGGTCACAACTGAGGGTACTGCGATATAGAGGTCAGGAGCATCCTGAGCCCAATACATGATGTACTGAGAAGACAGCTGTTTAACATTGTGATTGAACCCTGGCGAAAGGGCTGCGGAAAAGGACAGAGATGGGTGGGCGCCTACCTGACGGGATGGTGGGCCTGTGGCCCTGTTGACTCTGACTGCCACACCAGTATTCGCATTGTCTCACCGGGGCAAAGTTAGATTTATTAGTTATTATGGTTTCTAAGACATGATGATGATTTGATGCAGAAAGTGACACTTTGCAGATTGGGAAGAAGGAGAGGGTTATAAAATCAGAGGACAGGGGCATTAACATGATATGTAGATTATAACTGTTAACATACTAATTGAATGCCTGTTCTACATTTTCAACGTTGCGAATATTGATATGTTTGTATTGTGAATTTGAGGCACTGCAGCATGACTTGTTAATCAAACTAAGAAGTGAGTTACTGGGAAAAATGTCAATAAACACATAAAAAAAAAAAAGTCTGACGGTAAAACTTTAGACCAGGCAAAGGGACAGCTGTACCCTAAAAGGGTCCTTCAAGGGTCCTGTGGGGGCTTCAGCTTCCTGCCTTGCTGGCTAGAGGATCTGTAGCTCCAGAAAATATTGCAAGTCAAAAGGTAATAACGTGATGGCATGGCCCACCTGGTTTACCTAACCTGTGATTTATCTCAGTCAGGCTAAAATCATGCCTCAGGTGGGATCAGACATGAACTCTGACATTCAGTTGCCACATTATGTGTTCTTGACACTTTTTGGATTACAAAAAGGATTAAAACGTCCTATCTCCTATTCCCGTTTTATCAGACTTTTCATGATTTCTGTGTCTTGTTGCTCATTACTTTTTATTTGTATACATTTTTGGATACTTTAATTTTGTTATGTTCTCGATTTTGAACTGTTTTGGGACTTCTTCAATGTAACACTCATTTCTGTGGGATATTGCCTGCTGTTGGGGTTCCAGCAACCAGGGTTGAGGAGAGCTATGAACTGTGAAGTAAACTAACCAAATTGTGTTTGTTAGTAACTCAGTTTCTGAAAGACAATATATGTAAGTATCTACCATCGAGGTTGGTTGACTCCATTAGGCAATATTAAGGCCCAAGCTGAAAATTCTTTGTTGGAAATTACACTCATGGAGAAAATTATGTTACCACTTTTTTGAGTATGCAAAAAAGTGATGGATGGAATGCTTGAACTAATCTCAGCCACTGCTAACTACTCAGGGCTGCACCCCAGTCCATCGTTGTTTTGCACACCATTCCATCTCAATTTGAAAATACCTATTTGCAAATCAGTCTTGACCCTGCTCCAATGGGAACAGTCCAGTCAAACAGCCAGACTAGGTCCTCCCTAAACAGGAACACAATCATTGAGATATCTTGTAATCAATCCGTGCAATTTCCAGAAATGAATGCATTGGTGGTCAGTGCTCTAGAGTCATCTATACTAACTGTAAAATAGACGTAGTAAAGTCTAAAAGCCTTTAAGTGGCACCAAATTCTCAAGTACTCAGAAGAAACATGATAAGGTAAATCATATACAAAGACTCAGCAAAAATAATTGTCTAGAACAGCAGAAGGCCCTGCAGCTGATTGGGGGACCACTCATTTATCTATTGTTAGACCTGACAGTCTTAGGTTTGTCACCCTCAACTTTTTGCCTGCCTCCCTCCACTTTTTGACAATATACACTTTACCACTGCTAACCATATGCTCTCTCCCTTAAAACATTGTGACATTGGCTCATACCCAATTGGCTTATTTATTTACTCATAAGTTCCTAGTAAAAGTGCACTACATGTGCCCAGGGCCTGGAGATTAAATGCTACTAGTGGGCCTGCAGCACTGATTGTGCCACCCACATAAGTAGCCCTCTAACCATGTCTCAGGCCTGCCATTGCAAGGCCTGTGTGTGGAGTTTCACTGGGAATTCGACTTGCCATTTAAAAGTACTTGCCAAGCCTTAAACTCCCCTTTATCTACATATGAGTCACCCCTCAGGTAGGCCCTAGGTGACCCATAGGGCCGGGTGCTATGTAGGGAAAAGGCAGGACATCTACCTGTGTAGTTTATACGTCCTGGTAGTGTAAAACTCCTAAATTCGTTTTACACTGCTGTGAGGCATGCTCCTTTCATAGGCTAACATTAGGGCTACCCTCATGTACTGTTTGAGTGGTAGATTCGGATCTGAAAGGAGTAACAAGGTCATATTTAGTATGGCCAGAATGGTAATACAGAATCCTGCTGACTGGTGAAGTTGGATTTAATACTACTATTTTAGAAATGTCACTTTTAGAAAGTGAGCATTTCTCTGCACTTAAATCCTTCTGTGCCTTACAATTCACGTCTGGCTGGGTTAGTTGACAGCTCCCTTGTGCATTTCACTCAGGCAACCCCAAACACAGGATGCTCATTCACACCTACACACATCTGCATACTGAATGGGTCTTCCTGGGCTGGGAGGGTGGAGTGCCTAACACTTACATGTCAAAGGACAGTGTCCTGCCCTCACGCAATGGACTGCCAAACCCCCTACTGGGACCATGGCAGACAGGATGGAACTGAAAGGGGACCTTGTGCACTTCTAAGCCACTCTTTGAAGTCTCCCCCACTTCAAAGGCACATTTGGGTATTTAAACAGGGCCTTTGACCCTGCCAACTCAGACACTTCTGGACAAGATAACTACTGGGGAAGAAACTCTGAACCAGAATCTGCAAACCTGCCAAGAGAAGCTGCCTGGCTGCCCAAAGGACTCACTTGACTGCTTTGCTGAAAAGGACTGCTGCCTTGTTGTTGCCCTGCTGCCTTGCTGCCCTTTGGCTCTGCTGAGAAGTGCTCTCCAAGGGCTTGGATTGATCTTGCCTCCTGTTTTCTGAAGTCTCAGGGCCAAAAAGACTTTGGGGGTCATTCTGACTTTGGCGGGTGGCGGAGGCAGCCCACCAAAGTCCCGCTGGCAGAATACCGCTGCGCGGTCAAAAGACCGCCGCGGGTATTCTGGGTTTCCCGCTGGGCTGGCGGGCGACCGCCAGAAGGCCGCCCGCCAGCCCAGCGGGAAACACCCTTCCATGAGGATGCCGGCTCCGAATGGAGCCGGCGGAGTGGAAGGGGTGCGACGGGTGTAGTTGCACCTGTCGCGATTTTCAGTGTCTGCATGGCAGACACTGAAAATCTTGGTGGGGCCCTGTTACGGGGGCCCCTGCAGTGCCCATGCCATAGGCATGGGCACTGCAGGGGCCCCCAGGGGCCCCACGACACCCCATACCGCCATCCTGTGCCTGGCGGCCAAAACCGCCAGGAACAGGATGGCGGTATGGGGGTCGGAATCCCCATGGCGGCGCAGCAAGCTGCGCCGCCATGGAGGATTCCCCAGGGCAGCGGAAAACCGGCGGTACACCGCCAGTTTTCCGTTTCTGACCGCGGCTGTAGCGCCGCGGTCAGAATGCCCAAGGGAGCACCGCCAGCCTGTTGGCGGTGCTCCCGCGGTCGTTGGCCCTGGCAGATTTTACCGCCAGGGTCAGAATGACCCCCTTTATCTCTACAAAGAACTCCTTGTGTGGTGAAAAATCGACACACAGCCTGCCGGAATTGAGGCACAGCCTGCATCGCGATGAGAAAATCACCACATGCCGAACCGGAACGATGCAGCCCGGCTCCACGAGTGGAGATCGACGCAGCACTAGCACTGCGACCGGAACTTTGTCGCATGACCCACTGGATCGCCGCATAGCCGAGCTGAAATGACGCAGCCCGACTTCCTGCAAGAAGAATCGACACAGTGCCTGCCGTGCAACAGAAATGTCCCTGCATCGCCCACCGGATAGACGCAGCTCTTGTGACTTCGTTCTGCATGTCCAGGATTTCTCTGCATCGTCCCCGGGGGAATCCAAATACCCCGAAACCTGAAGAGGATCCAAGTCCTCATTCTGGAAATTGACACAAAACTCTTACTGCGTGGAAAATATCGACGCATCGTCTGTGTGCAGCCAGAGAAACCGACGCACACCTCCCAGTTTTCCATGTATCTCCTCCTCTGCGGTCCCTTGAGGATAATTTGGATGCAAACTAGGTACTTTGTGCTTGCAAGAGACACTTATTGCTTTTAAGAACTTAAGACTCTTTTTATCATTACCAAAGTGATACTTCAACTTGTACTTGTCAAATTTTGATCGTTTTGACATGTATTTAATCAAATAAATATTCTATATTTTTCTAAACCTGTGTGGTGTATTTATGTGGTATCTATTCTGTGTTATTGCATGATTTATTGCACACATACTTTACACATTGCCTTCCAAGTTAAGCCTGACTGCTCAATGCGAAGCTACCAGAGGGTGGGCACAGGATAATTTGGATTGTGTGCGACTTATCCTGACTAGAGTGAGGGTCCTTGCTTGGACAGGGGGTAACCTGACTGCCAACCAAAGACCCCATTTCTAACATCTATCATTTGATTAATGTATCACATTTGTTAATATTAATACATTTTTTTCTCTGTGTCATCTCATAATATACATTAGCAGCAAGACATCTGGATTAGGGTAATCATTGGTTTTCTAGAAAACACATCTGGAACAAATGTCCTTTGAGGGTCAATAGTATATTTGTATAGGCCGGCACACATTACATAGTCACTACCGCACTTAAATTAATTTAATTCTAGTTGCTGATAAGGAAAATATAAAGCATGTGACATGGAAATATGAAGTCTGTGAAATGCAGGTAAATTGTATCATAATAATCTTCATCAGTTATGGGTGATTTTATTCAATCCAAGTGACACTATTCTTTCTGAACTTGTCACTTTCCTGAAAGATATGCTCTAATTATAATTATGAACGCCTAATACTGAAACATATATCGGATCTAGACATTCATCTGAACATTATTATTATTAATCTTTAGGCGACCAACATATTACAGATCACTAGGGATACGGTAGACAGCCATGTGTGTTTAGTGAAACAGAAATGCGCCTTGAAGAAAAACACGTTTTGCCCCATTAGAGAAAGCATATTTACAAAACGTTTTCTGAGAGTAGAAGGGTTTTTGTCTTGCCTAAAGTATGGATTTCTCCTGCATTTCCATTTCTATTTCAATAGTCATTTCCTGTGTTAAGATGTGCCTTATTTGGGACCTCTGCGACATTTTGTGTTAAATTACCTGGAGTAGGACATGCTTACAGCAAGCTTGGAGTAAAAAAACAAGTATCACAAAAAATGCCTTCTTAATGTCTTAAAAATGTATGAGTCATTTAACCCGATATAAGACAAGAGTGAGACAGAAACAACTATTCACTGAAAACTGACGGCACAATCCTAATCGTGCTGGCGCACACTGATACTGCTATGATTCCCTATATGTTAATGAATGACGACCTCACAAACCACTAAACTATATTCATAGCTTAAAATGAATATAATTTAGAAAGTACTGCCCTGCAGCCACCTTATGGCCCTATGCTAGCTGGACCTTTCAGGGTTGCATCATTAATCTTGCATAAACAAGGTTTTCATGTAGGAATCATATCTTGTGTCGAGCGCCTGCTCCCACTACCTTATAAGAATTGGAAATTCCAACGAACAGGCTGCTTACATCACTCACTAGAACCTGAATGAGAACTGTGGTGGAGTGTTAACTTATTCACAGTCCAATTTACCAAGCTCAAACCAAGATATAGTGGTTATAGTTTGTAAACAGAAGACCAGATACAACTGCTAAATCCTGAAATGTGAATTGAGGCCCAGGTTTACTCAAATTTTTCATCAGGGTACATCACTTTTGTGTCGCAGCGCCGACACAAAATCTTTTTGGGTGTTTACTAAGCCATGAAAAGCCATTTTGCATGGCTTTGCATGGTTTATTAAATACAAAGTCATCCAATGCAGCGCCTTGCACTGCCTTGGACTACTTTGCATTGGGCAAGAGTTACATTGGTGGAGCATGGGCTTTCCCAAAGACTCATAAACCTGGGTTTACGTCAAATTGGTGTGCATACTCAGCAGAGGTGTAATAATGAGAAATGTATTTATTTCCCTTCTTTGTATTTCTACCTGTGCTGCATTCTGCAGGGCAAAGAAAGAGTAGAAAGCCTCTAATGATCGTTTTTGTTCAGGAAGGTATCCCACTCTTTACTCAACTGCAAGTTTCACCTTTGGCAGCATTCTTATCATCAAAGTTCTTTTTAGTTGTTTCCAGTGCAGATACATGAAAGCCAGGTGCTGGAACCATGTTTAACCCGTTTTTGTCAGCAGCGACAGCTCAAGTTTAAGGAGGATGAGCCAGTATCTAGGAATAGCATGGGTAGTGGTGGTTGGTCGTGATAGATGTACCATGGTGATGGGGAGCAGATTCTGTGGGTAAAGTATTCATAGAGGAAATGAAGGTACTAAAGCACTTTGGCCTTATTTTGCTTGAACACCAATTGGAAATGTATGTAGGATACAAACACACTGGAGAGACATATTTATCTATTCTGTTTCTTATGGACTGTCACCAGCCAAGGCAAGTATCTGAATAGGTTGTACGCCAGAATATTGTTTACAGAAATGTCATTTGACAGATATATTGTGCCCTAAATATTGCTTATAAATATCATCGCATTTGGTGTAAAGTTTCTGGTATCAACTACAGTGGTGTAATATATTTGTAAATAATATTTAACATACAATGTTTAAGTCAGATAATGTTTTGGTTACAATTTTCTGATGCCATACCCGGGCCTCACATGAACATCAGCAACACACAAAAAAGGATTATGGTAAGGCAGAGGATGGACACTAGGCCTCACATGATACCAATGCCTCCAAAAACACTCACTCCAAGCATCAACAGTGGTAATTGTGTAGGCTTTGTGGGTAACTCACAAATGAAGGCATGCATAGCAGTAAAAGGTTAGGTAGTGATTTTAAGCTTACTTTCTAGCAGTACTCTCAGTCTTGTCTTGGGATTTTCTCCTAACAGAAAAGCTGTACATGCTGAATGTGAACTCTTGGTAGAACAGGGCAGTCCTCCTCCTAGTCTTCACTTGTGGAAGTATATACTTGGAATATAGCTTTTAGCACCAAAAGAGAAACAGCCAGCCTCTCTGGGCACAGCAATCCTGTACACAGGTACATTGAGGTCCTTTGTAACACGTGAGCACTGAACATAATGGAAGAAGGTTATGTTCAGTCTGGGGCAGATGTTCCAAGTCCAACTGTCCAGTCAAATTTGAAGTTAATCCCAAACTTTTTAGACACCCATTCAGGACAAACTGCAATTTTTTGTCATTGTGCTACTGCCCAATTTAACTAATTTCAGGCTAGACTGTCACTTCCTGATTGAGCATTAGTTCCATATACATTTTGTCCAGCAACAAAAGGCAAAGGCAGTCCTGGTTTACTGTGCAAGGCATTTATACTTGGCCCTGCTATTTGGCCATTCAATTTTTCCATTGATGCTGTGTTCATGTTGTAGGATCTTCACCTGGTAGTGGCATGCTACGGGCCCAGAGCAACAAAAGGTCCTTCCTACTTTCATCACTATATCTGTATCCAGATGTGTATCAGGTAGATGCATGAAACGTCACAAGAACTCTGGGAGGTAATCAAGGAGCAAAACAGATGAATACAGAGTGGAAGGGGCAACAGCACTGATTACCACTGAACTATATGCTGAATCCTACAAACCTTAAGGCTTCATACACTGTAGCCCTACCCTAATCTCTACAGTGCCTAAGTACTCTCATTCACAACATATACAAGTAAGAGAGCTAGTAGCCAGCATCAATAATGGTACAAAAGTAAAAAGGTGGCTGCTATGATAAGCAGACACCAATCATTATTAGTGACATTGCTTTGCCATTGGAGCTTTAGCCACTTACGACAAAAGGAATATCATTTTGGGTGGGCCAGTATTACCCTCCAAAGTCTTGCACTCTTTTGGTGAGCAACATGATTAAATCACCCAGACAATTGCCTGATATGGGTCTCCTGCCCAAGAAAAGATGTCAGATCAGATCTGCCACAATAATAAACTGAGAAGTAGGTTGTTACATTTAAACATAATTGTTTAATTGTATGGTCTGATGCAAAGGGATAATCATGGATTCCCTTTCCCATCTAGGAGACTCGCCTTACTTAGCTTGAGCATAACAACTGCAAAGGTTATTTGACACACACAAAGAAATACCACACATGAGTCATTTCCCAGAATAGTGGGGCAGACCTCATGATTGCTTTCTCATTATTACATGAGCCTCAAAGGATGTGTCTGGGGAATTTAACATTTTCTTCCCCTAGATTTTCTGTGGTGATCACTGCACTGAATGGAAAACTTTAACATACATGAATTCAGAATGCCATTTCTACACCGCTACATCAGTTGGGCAGTAACAAATGATGAGTCTGCAGTTGACATTACAAAAGAGGATGATAGCTCATAGGGTCATCTTTGTTATTCTGATGGCTGATCATCGAGCACTACATTTGAGGCCCAGGATTATTTATGAAATCATTATGTGTATAAAGGTTTTATTCTGAAGCTAGTGCTGCACTCCTTCAATGACCCCTCCCGATGTTATCTCTTTAGTGCAGATGGAGACTGTAATAAAAAAGAAAAGAAAAAGAGAGGTTTTAGTGTCAGTCACATAAGATCAATATCAAGACATTCTGGGCTTGTTAATTTATTCTGCCCTGATACACTGGTGCTCTCGAATATCATGTTTGTTGAAGTCTTTCCTGAACATCCCACCAATTCTGAATTGAGTACCCCTCACCAAGGAGGAACATGAACACGTTCTATCACACAGAGTATAATCCTCACTGTCTCATATGAATGAAGATGCATCCTGTGAGGTCCACTATCCAGTCTTGGATTGCTTATAATCTCCTTCAGAAGTGACTTTGTCTGGCAGTTTGGGCTGGTTTGTTTCCATTAGAGCAGGAATGTATAAGAGTGGATTATTATTCGAGATGGGCAGTCTCCCACCTGAAGGAATAATGACACTATCCCAACAGGGTGAATTCCAAAAGTCACTAAATTAACCTAAATTCAAACCTATGGTATCTATGGTGCAGAACAGGGAGGCTTAACTTAAGGCACTGCATTAAGTACCAAATCAGTAATAAAGCTGATATTCCAAATATTACAAATCTTTTTCAGAGACCGCCGAAGCCGCTGCAGCCAGCATACCACCAGTGATGGCGGTAGGCTCACTGCCATATTTGGAGTTATTGTCCATTTACAGACGGAGTTGAAGATGCTGATGCATCACCAGCTCCGCCACACCTGCAAGACTCCGCCCGCTGCATTACGAGCCGCCAGAAACCATCCCCTCCCGGATGACCTCCTCGACAGAGAAGGTAAGTGATCGTCCAACGGGGGGAGGTGTCTGTGTGTGCGTGTCTGCGTGTGTGAGTGCGTGTGTGGTAGTTAGAATGTGAAGGGTGGGGGTGTCTGCGTGTGTGAATGCAAGTATGCAGAGTGGAGGAGGGTGTTGTATGAGTGAGAGTATGCTGATGGGGGGGTGTAGTATGAGTGCGAGTATGCAGAAGGGGAGGAACGAGGTGAATGCGTGCATGTATGTGGAGGGGTGGTGTATGCGTGCGTTTATGTGGAGGGGGTTGTGAATGCTTTTCTGTATGCAATTGAATATGAATGTTTGTGTGCATGTGTGCATGTGAATGGGGGTGTTCATGTGCATGTGTGCATTTGCCTGGGTGTGCCTGAGTGCATGTAAGTGCGTGAATGCATGTTTCAGTGTGTGTGTTCAGTTTGTGTCTCTGAGTGAATGGGTGTGTGTGTAGCGAGTGGGTAGTTGAGTGGGGGTGCATGTTTGTAAGAGTGTGGATGCGTGAGTGCATGTGTGTGGATGTATGGGGGTTCAAGTAAACCAGAACAAGATTCATCAGAGTTGAAAACATCTACATTACAGATCAATGTTTCAACAATTACACACAAAGACAATGTTAAAAAATGTACTTTCACTGAACATAGAAATACATACTTCGATCTCTAGGATAAAGCAAATCAGTCCAAATATTTTCACTGTATCTAATTCTCCTCTCTCTTTTTCTGCAAGCATTGTTTATGGTGTTTGATTTATCTATGAAAATATACTGAACCATGTTAAAATCTCCAGCTAAGCTCAACTTCCATTCCACAAGACGATTAAAGATCTGGAGTGTGTGAAAATTATCTGCAATGTTCCATTATCTTTATTGTTGCAACAATACTATCATAAATACACTGGAGGAGGCTGAACAGTTTTACTTCACTGATAGTTATAAAAAAGAAAACAGGTTACACCAGTGGATGGCAAGGATTTCATAACATTGGGTGATAGCTAAACTAAACAACTTCTTCAAAATAGCAATACTTGAACCGTTTTAATAAAGTTGCTTGGAATTATTTGATTGTCTGACTTCCTGTGCATTTGCAGTGTGAAGTGGCATGATGATCAGTTGTTCCTCAACAACTTTCCTATTTGAAACATTCTTGGAGCTATTTATTGTGGAAATAGAGCTCAATAAGAAGGTTTAAGGGGAGGGGATCTACATTTATATGCTGTAACACTTTGCTATTTCCTGATGCCACTTTGCTCCTGATTTCCTAATCTGATGCCTCAGTTCCAGAAATGCAAATTTTGATTATGCATTCTGGATGTACTTCAGATTACAAGAGAATGGGTGGTGCCTGTGATATTGTTACATTAATTGAGGGTAGTTATACATTTTAATTGAACTAAACATTCAATTAAATATCTGGGATTAATGGTTTAAAGAAGCCTAGATGGAGAGGTTAAGATTAATTTGGTGCACAATTTGAAATAAATCAATATAAGTGTTGCAAAGGGAAGTCCTTAAAAGTTGATTAATTGGAAAGTGGTCAGTGATTTTCCTCAATTGTTAATTGTTATCAAACAACTTAGTTTGCAGGTAATTGAATATTTTAGCGTAATTTATTGATTACTGATTAGTTGTTCTGAGAAAAAAGTATAACAAGCTCTGTATGAGAAATATACAGCTTCACATATTTCAGGGTGGTTTTGTCCATCTTCTTTTTCAAAATATGATAGTGGTGGGTTCACAGCAAATGGCAAGGTATTCAGTGCAATCCAAAATCTATACGGGAGTTTCATTCGAGTTCACTTTGATGACGACCTATATGGAACAAATGTGATAGCCTTCTTTCCCAAGATCTCAAACAAAGATGAATCCGAACTGGTGTGGTCAACCTGCATGTAGGCTTCCTTTAGGTAGATTATGTTGGTAATCATCAAGGCAGTTAAAGAGTAGTTGAATGGCTGTGTCAATTTACTGTTTGGCAAATGTGACTATCAAAGCTAGAGTTTTCTAGGTTTGCTCAACTTTCTTGGTCAGAGAGTTGCTTAATTTATTGTACCCTAGTGTTTCAGATTGTGGGTTATTTTTCTGGTTGTCTTTTGTGTGTCGTACACTCCCAAATCTGTGATATATTATGCCATGTTATGATATTCAGAAGTTATATTATGGTCTGCCATCATATGTTATGGTTTGTTATTTTGAATGCTGTACTTGGAAACATGGCAGGAAACGAAGAAAACATATTCTAATCAAACAGCAAAATATACAAGTAATATTTCTTTCAATTTTTCATATTTTGAAGTGACCATGAGGCATAGAGATTATTGGGTGGATGGACCACCCAGCCATGTGCCATGAAAGATGATCTGCCACAGTCAAGTCAGTCCACACTAGAAGTGAAAAATGTACCCCACAGCAGTTTGTGGGGGAGCAGTTTGAACCTTCTTGAATGTAAAGTGCCTATGGCATCGATTCCAGCATTCTTTTCTGAAAGTGTACATTCCTGATCAAATGTGGGTAATGAAAATACATGCAGAAACCAGGGGCATATATCTAGCTCCCACATGGTTATGTTATGCGGATTTGTTTCAAACCTTTATTTTTGCATGTATTGTATGGAAAACAAACACACAGTGCATGTTAACAAGCGCAGGTACCAGTTCACATAACTCAGTTGATTTCCAGCCAGTACCCTCCCAGAGTGAATAAAATCACATATACCAAGCCAGTGATCTGAACATGGATATTCATAACCCAGAACTGTACTTGGTAATGACATCTCTCACATACAATAATGCTCTGCATATCATCCTGTTTCCAGGCCTTCCAGATCTGAATCGATGTCTGAGTCTTTACCCTCCTTAAAAGAGTCCAGTGCGAGAATGTCACAGGTGCGGGTCCTCTGCAACTCCCCACTCAAAAACATCCCTGACCTACAAAGCCCCACTAGGAGCTCGCGACCCCATCCACCCAATAGCCACTCTGCACTTTGTAAGTAGCAGAACCAATTGCAGGAGCTTGTACAGATCATGGGATTCACTACCAAACCCAATAAGCATGGCCCGGGTGTCATGGGGACAGTAATCCCTGTAGCTCCCTCACTTCGGGACACAACCTCCTCCCAGAATTAATTTACTCTTGTGCTCAGTCATGCCAGGTGTGGGGAACGTGGCACCGTCCTCCCCACAACATGCACACTGTGCCACCCTGTTGGGGTCAATCCTATTTGACCAGGATGGTGTTATGTAAGTGTGATGTAGGTAGGTGAAGTGTAACAGTTTAAATCTATTTTTGCAGGATACCTTTTTCCCAGGCTGCATGCATATCCCCAATCGGAGTCCTCAATGGGCTCCTTCATCTCTGTATCACATGCTGTCCATGCCTTGTATGAGCCCTTAGCCTTGTCTCCTTCAAGCGCTTTATAGAATAAAGTGATGAGGTGTTGACCCTCCCCCCATTTAAGGAGCCCCCACACTGTTGGTGAGGGCGATAGGGCTACTGGATGCTTGCTCCATATTTCCTATGTGGTATTTTTTAATTTGGCATATTGCAGGAAATGGTTCCATCCCACAGCAAATGTACCTTGTTCCTCTGAGAATGCAGTGAAGACCTCCCCCTAGGTACAGATCTGTTAATAAGCATCCACCCTCTTTCCATCTCACCATAGACATGATGTGATCAGTAGAGTGAAAGAGTTTGAGATCCCAAATGATTACCTCCCTTTCAAAGTGGGCCCTACACAGCACCTTCTTCACCACCTATTACCAGGGCTGGGCAGTGTGACTCAACAAATAGGATATCGGATTGTCCGTCAGCCCCCATACAAATAGACACGTTGTGTGTCATTCCCTTTCATGCCCTGAAGAAGCCTTTTTTACCAGTTGTCAGTATCTATTAGCCACTGAGCTGTATGCTGCAGGTGTGCAGCAAAGTAATAGAGTTGTGATTCTGTGAGGACCAGGCCACCCTCCTCCATGTCCTGCTTCGGAATAGAGAGAGATACCCTACTGTGTTTCCTGGCCAATATCAGTAAATTGAGTAGGTTGCAGTTTCCGAAAGACTTGCTCAGTAAGGGGAACAATGCATTCTGAACCAAATACAGGCATGCAGGAGGAATACATTTTTGCAGTAGCCTCCCTTCCCATAACTAAGTGCAACATATTCCAAAAGTCCTCTGACCTGGTTAAGTCTCACAACACTCTGTCAACATTAAAACTGTAGTAGTCAGTAGCTGTCCTTGTGACCCTGATGTCAAGGTACTGGAAGATCTCACATTCCCACTTAAGGTCAAAGTCAGGTAACTGATCTCATGGCAACAAGGACAGCCTCCACAGTGGAAATAACAGTGATTTCCTAAAGACACGCAGGCCAGACACTCTACTATACTCCTCTAAATGGTGTAATAATAGTTGTACCGCCTCTGCAGGTAAGTGGATATACATCAGAACATCATCAGCATACAATGAGATGATTTGGGTCACCTCTCCCACCTGTAGTTATGTAGATTTGTATGGTGCAGCTAATTACCCATGAGGGTATCCAGTTCCCAGAGCAGGAGCATAGGTTACGAGGTGCTCCTAGTTGAACATCAGTTCTTCGGCTTCTTGTGGAAGCCAAGGAGTGAAGTGATGGTTCTGATGTGTAGCATGGGGCTGAGGCTATAGATGGGCAGGAAAAGCAACACAAGGTGGCAGCTGGAAAAGCATGCAGGATAAGAAATGAGGGAGAAGCAGGTAAGAACAGGGGGAGGAGGGAGACTGGAGGAGCGTGGGAGGGACAAAAGGGGGAGCACAAAGACCGGGCAGAGAAAAACAGGCAGAGAGGCAGAAACGAGTACAAAAGACAAAAAGGCAAAATGGGCACAGATGCAGAAACAAGTAAAAAAGACAGAAAGGGGATATGGGCACAGAGGCAGAAAAAAGTACAAAAGGCAAAAAGGTGAAATGAACACAGGGGCATAAACGAGTATTAATGACAAAAGAACTAAGCAGAGCAGCAACAGAAGCCACTCCTGACAGAGGGCATGTAAGGCTAAGCACAGAGATATGACAGGCATGAAGGAAAAGTGCAGAGATGTGGGGTCTTATGCGAGACGGCTGGGTCCGGAATAGCCTTAGACTGGTGGAAGGCCAGTCCAAGGTAAGTGGGAGCTGGGACCTAGTCACCTAGGCAATGTTACCAGTGCCCCTAATATCTTGGGAATTTCCTCCCGGAACACCAGAAACATTTGCAGGGCTTTGTATGAAAGAGCAACATAGGCCCTCATTACAACCCTGGCGGTCAAAGACCAATAGGGTTGAAGTGGCGATCATACCGCCAACAGGCTGGCGGTACAAATCGCCATATTTTGACCACGGTGGTAGCGCTGTGGTCACACCGCTGGGACCGGTGGTTTTCCGCCATGGTTGTCCCGGCGGTTTGAATCTGCCAGGGCAACGCTGCTTGCAGAGCTGCCCTGGGGATTTTGACTGCCCTTCCCGCCAGCCTGGCGGAAAGGCTGGCGGGAAGGGGAGTCACGGGGCCCCCAGGCACAGCCCGTCGCGATTTTCACTGTCTGCCTGGCAGACAGTGAAAAGCGTGACGGGTGCTACTGCACCCGCCAAACCGCCACATTGCCGCCGGCTCCATTAGGAGCCAGCTGCAATGTTACGACCGACATCCCCGCTGGGCCGGCGGGCAGAAACTCTGTTGGGGATGTCCAAATACGGGCGGTGGGTTTCCGGCCGCATGGGCGGTCGACTGGTGGTACAACCTTGGCGGTCGGCCTCGTCAGACCGCCAAGGTTGTAATGAGGGCCATAGTTTACATTGAGATATTACACAGAGGGAATGGCATGAAAAATGGTGAGTAACTAGCATGTCTACATTTGGAGCCTGTTCTGTCATAATTTCCTGTTGCTTTAAACTGTGTTGATGGCCTCTGCGATGTCGGAGTCAACCACAAGCACTGCATTTCCTGGCACTCTAAATAAGGTGGGGACTGCAGGGGTGGCTGCATTTTGGATGATTTTCCATTACTGCTCACTTCCTATTTAGGATCTACATGACTCTGATTGTGCTTTCAAATTTTGTATTACTTTCCTTTTATTCCATTTTTTTGAGCTACCAGTTGTTGAGGCTACTTCATGGCACATTTTGGATTAAGATGGAACATATAGGGAATCCACAGGCTGCGTGTCAGCTAAGGAGCATAGGCCAAAGGTGGCTTTCAAGAAAGCTATAAGTAGGAACTTGATGAAAAATGATGCTAGGGGAGGGGCTCCTCCTCAAGTAAGGTGCATGACCGGGCAGCGTCTGCTAATAATGTACAGACTTTTTTTAACAGCTTTTGTTTAGTGCCTTTCTGAAAGTTGGTAGGTAGCAAGATTTCACAGGCGGTCATCAGAATTTCAAAGATGTGTTCCCTGAATGTTCAGGCAGAGTGAAATTACCATATGGTTTTATGCATTAATATTGCTCCATCCAATTAGAGGTGTTTCCACATGCAGATAAAGTCATTAGCGGGGGCCTATAATTCCCAGGGTATGCCTAGATCCCATAAACATGAGTTGAGCCTATGTTTTAAAGACTTTAACAGCTGGACATAGAGAACATCAACCACTTTTTAAGTATTAGTGGGCAGGCTTTGCAACCACATATTGCTATCAGAAAAGCAGTATTCTCTTCAAAAAACACCTGGTTGCCATACATTTCTTTGCACAAGGAGACCCTAGAGCACAGACAGCCATCAAAATGGGAAATCACTTAGAAACCCTTTGAAGGTTCTCAGGCAGCGATGGGAGCCCTGCTCACATTAGTGCCCTAAAACACAATTTTACAGTTTGGTTCCACACAGTGAATGCCACTACAATAAAGTTCTATGCCACTGGGGTAAAGATAACAGAACACTCTATAGACTTCAAAATGTACAGCAGAAATGTATAGTTGCTCAGTGATGCTGATCTAATTTTTAGCCACTGTTGCACATGATTCCCAGGACCAACTCATGAATCTATGATTTTTTTTAACAGAAGGATTCCATACGCAATAGAAATATATCCCCCAAGACGCATGTGGTTAATGTGTGAGCACGTTTGCCTTTAAACCCCATTCTCTCTACACTATTGATAGACAGAACATACACACAACAGAAAAAAATACATGTTAAATGAAAGTAGTGAGGCCAACGATTGTCAGCAACTTCCACACATGTATATGACAAACACAATGGCAAAGCCGCCTGGTACTTTAAATAACATATCAACACTCAGATCAAATGTGCATAAGTTCTTTTTAATTATAAATTAAAAAGGTAATTGTTGGACCTGGCCCTTTTTGCAGGATCATGCCCAAACTTTTTGCCTCCCTCCTCCTATTTTTTTTTACCTCTTGTTGTTGGCTCTAGGACTTTGAGCACTTTATCACTGCTGATTAGTGCTTAAATACAGGTGCTCTCCCTTCTAAAGTTGGTATGACTGGCTTACTTTTAATTGGCACATTTAACTGACCTGTAAGTCCCTTGTACAGTGGTATCTCTATACCCAAGGCCTGTAAATTAAATGCTACTAATGGGCCTGGAGCGCAGTTTGGGCCACCCATAGAAGTAGCCTTTTAAATCTGCCTCAGGCCTGCTAGTGCAAGGCATGCGTGCACAGTTTACTTCCACAGGGACCTGGCATCTACATTTACTTGAAAGGTCTGGAACTCCCCTTTTACTAGATATGTCACCCCTATGGTAGGCCCTAGCTAGCCCTATGGGCAGGGTGCTACGTATGTAAGAGTCAGGACATGTGCCTGGTTGAGTGGTCTGTCCTGGTAGCGACAAGCAGCCTGTTTAGTTTCTCACTGCTGTGACTGCTGCCTTGCTGGTAGGATTGCACTGGAAATGTCCTGCCTTATGTCTAGGGGTTATTGTCTGATCTTTGAGGGGTAGATTAGGCATGTTTGATATGATTATAATGGTAGTGAGAAATGGAGATTACTGATATAGGTGGATTTTTTTTTACCATTATATAAATGCCACTTCTAGAAAGTGAGCATTTCTCTGTGCTTATGAATCTGCGTTTTTTCAGCTTGACTCCAATCCTCTTCTGGAACAGAGGGACAGCGGGGCTTTGTGCATACCTTATAGACAGACTGTACACAGGGAGGGTGGAGGTGTCACAGAGGTGCATCTGCATATTGAATGGTCTTCCTGGGTTGAGAGAAGGAGATGCGGGGGACACCTGCATTTGTAAAGGCTGTGCCCTGGCCTCATACCAAGGGCTTCTTTACCCCCAACTGATGTCTGGATCCTACGCCGGAGGACAGAGGGAATACTCCTAGGATCAGTGTGAACTGGTTGGAACCTCTTCTCCCCATTTTTGTGAAAGCTTTCCAAAACTGAGTATAAGTACAAGGGGTTTTCCCCATGTTAAGAGAAACACTGATGAACTACTGAAATGGACACAGGATGCTGCTGGAGAGACTCACCAGGAACCACCTTGGACTGCTGCTGTTGTGCTGACCTGTGACCTGCTGGGTCGCTAGGAGGAACTACCACCGACTGCAAGCCGTAGTGCTGGCCTGTTTGCCTGGGCCCTGCCACCCTGTGCCCCATTTCTGCTGTCTCCAGGTGCTGGGTGGTGCACCCCCGGCCCCCTCCAACCATATTCCTGCCTTGAAGCCTGGGCAGGAAGATTGCTTCACTTTTGGGTGGTCAGAAGCGTGTCCCCAAAGCTTTATTCTTTGCAAGTTGAGCACATTTGAAGCGCTGTCTGTGGGCTTCATTAGTCATGTTCTAAGCGCTGTATCATTTGGTCAACGGACAGCGTCTTGAAGTGCTCCACTAGTTGCTGCTGAGGAATCACCATCGCGACCCAGGCGAGTTGACTAAATCGTAAGATGTGCAAAGCATGCCTTTCATCTGTGCCCCTGGGGGAGAGGTGCACGCAGGAGCGTTCCCCCAGGGAACAACAGTCACCATCTATTGCCAAATTCCTGCGGCAGCCCAGGACGATCATTTCCAAATCACTCTCACACCAGATAGGCCGCGGGTGAGTGACAGAGGGAAGAAGTGGCAACAGGAGGGAAGGAAATCTCATTGAGGTCCCTCTTGCCTGCTGGGGTGCCCAAGGGCCACCTGTGCTGGGGCAGGGCATTTGGGGGGAGACACGTGGTCCCCCGAGGTGCGAGAGGCTGCGAGAGCCTCTTTCCTCTCACCGGGTGGAGAGGAAGCCTCAATGGAGGCCCGCCTGGCAGAGGGCTTGTACAAGGCACCACCATTCGAGGAGGGGCCCCCCCACAAGAAGGACTCAGGGAGGTGAGGTTAAGTCCCTCTTCCCCAGTTGCTGCATGAGGAGCGTGAGAGCTCTGATGTTCATAGGTACAGTGACCTTTCCTGTCCTTGTGAGAGCCGGTCGTGGCCCCTGGGTGCTTTTAGGCGAGTTGCGCCCTTTTGGGCATTTTCTTTCGCTGAGAGTTCTCCACATTGGAAAGGAGGGAGAGCGTGCTTCCCCTCCCTCGTTCTTTGTGAAACAGCTTGCTGGGCGGGAGGGAAAGCTCAACGGAGACCCCGTCCCCACAAAAAATTATTGTGGGGCCCCATTTAGCGTGAACAGTGCACTGGAGTCCCTCTGTGTGGCCCCAGGGACTTGGCCTATGAACAGGCAAGGAATGCTCATGGTTCTGGCCATTTCTGATGGTTTGATGACATTTGCGCCATATAACTTTTACTCTACATTTCATGATACAGTGTTACCATGTTGGTAACTTGTTTTCCATGATATGTGCATTCCTAATTATATTGTTTTCCTGACTACTGCTTATGTTGCAGAATAATCGGTAACCTTTGTGACTATTGCTGGCTTTTGCAGAGTACCAGTAACTGAGTATTGTTCTGACAATTTCTTGTGTAGCAGGGTATTACTATCAAATTGTGTTTCCTTGGTGGTGCGTTTAGTGCATCACATGTGTTATCTGTGTTGTGCAATCATCTTACACATTGCCTCTGGGTTAGTCCTGATTTCTTGTGCCAAGCTACCAAGGCGGTGAGCAGGGGTTTTCTCCGGCTGGTGTAACTCCCTCGCCCTGACTAGAGTGGCTGGGTTCTGCCTGGCTTAGGTACATACCCCAGCCAACCAGAAATTCCTTTTCTAACAGTCATATAATCATAAAATATACATTGAGCAGTCTATTACCATCATCCCTAATTACATGCTCCAAAGACTTTAGTATACCCTTGCTATACAATCAGCCGCATCTCATAACTCCGCACCATTGACCCTGAACAGCAGGAGAGTGGGTGTATAATCAGGCACACAGCTACAGATGCAATAAAACTGAGCGTGCATTTGGGCTGCTCAACTCATAATTCAGATGCCAACACTGATTGTGTTGTGCACTGGCTTACTGCCTTTGAAAGGCCTCCAGCATCACTCTTCTATACAGCATGCTACATAGCATATGTATTAGGTGACATATGCCTATGTTTGTGGAAGGATACGATTTAGATAAAGATCGAGAAGAAAATGATGAGGAGTCACAGACATGTATCGGAGCAAGGCAACAGGAGAAGGATGTCAATGCACTTAGGCCCATATTTATACATTTTTAACGCTGCATTTGTGACGTCGTTTGACGCAAAAGCGGTGCAAACTTACAAAATACAATTGTATTTTGTAACTTTGCGCCGCTTTTGCGTCAAAAAATGATGCAAATGCGGGGCTAAACAAGTATAAATATGGGCCTTAGTATTAGAGACTATCTCATAAACCGTATTTCTAAAGCAAAAGTCAAAACAATTAGCTTATCGCTAAACAGCATTAACATATTGTCATTATACTGTGAATGTTATTGTAGCAGATGTGTAGCCCGAAGAAAGTAACACCTCATTTCTCAAGCTCATGTAACATCCAACACAACTAACACTTTCACAATATAACAAAACCCGAGGCTATCACACATTCCAAACTATGCCAATGTCCTACAACAACAAACTATCCCCAAATACAATAACCATCCCCAAAAGCATCCATTGTAGGACATATCGAGTGTAGTTGTATCTGACTCTCATCTAGATCCTGTGCTCCTCTAGCGTCAGCTTCTCACTTAATACACATGATACAGGTGAGGTTAATGATGGTAAAGACTGGTTTCTCCTAAGGACTTAACTTTAGGTCTGATGGAAGACCTCTTCTTATTGTAAGACTGTCACATATGTAATTGGAAAGCAAATCCCATTATTGGCGCCTTTGGCTCTGAAGTTGCTTCTTTCAATATTCCACTATTCTGGGGTGAGCTGAGACGGAATTCACCTTTTATGTGATTAATTTTCAAATATTTAGTCAGGAGTTTGTACTTGTGTTTGCTTATAAATGGTCCATTTGGTGAGTGGGCCTCTTTTTAACCATCTCCGTTGCCAGGTAATTTACAATAGCACTTTTTGTTTATCACTAATTATCACTGACACCTGCAGCGAACTACAAGTCAAGAACTCTAATCCTGGCAAGGTCAAGCCAGCCCTGCATTATCCGAGCTAGGTAATTTGAGTACTATTAAATTGAAAAATGAATAATACCCGGTATTTCCAGGATCTGAACAAGTTATTTCGGCCAAAATAATATTGGAAGACACTTATTGAACTGGTGGGATTGTGCTGCACATCAGATTGAAAACTTTCTGGATGTATGTTTTCTTATAATCTTGCATTGTGAAAATATTTTCTCCGTGTTTTCATTCATGGCAACTTTATATTCTGTTTAAGGAAAGTAGTTTTCTCTTGTTCCCCTATGTTAACTTTTTCCTTTTTGCATACCATGTAGCCCATTGATTACTTCACTCTTGACAACATCTTTGTATCATTTGCTTTCCTGTGGTTGTTAATGAAATACTGCTTTCCTATGGCTCTGAACGAAAAACTGTTTTATCCTAACAGCATGGCAGTAGGTGGTTGAGAGACTTCTGTAGTATATGATCTGTGGATCCTCCGATCCAATGCTCTGAACAGATATCTCCTGCTTGTGGATCTACATATGCAACCTACTTATTCAATACAATAAAATGCTCCTGCCTCTGTGTTTTTAAACATATCATTGAGGCGAAGAAGGAACGGGCTCTTCTTGTAAAAGCATGTTCTGTATATTTTGAAAGATCATATAAACCGAGTAATCTATTTTATTAGGTCATAAATGCAAATTCATACGCTGTGGAGCAACACTATATATCAACCCTTACATTAGCTTTACTCTGTCTTTGTGCTATCCACAGAATAATTCATAATAATGTCCGCATTTCATAACCAGACATTTGCTCCTCAAAAAGCAGAACACAATGCCGATATTTTTAGATTCCTTTCGAACTCATAATTCCCTCTGTTCACCTTTCCAAAGTTATTTATCCTGGGTCTTTCGCTGAGAGCATTTAATTGAAACTGGGGTAGCTAGAGCCAAATAACAACATCCACTCATATTTTTAGTACAGCCTCAGTGAATAATCAGGGGGTAAATTGACATAATATGAATGTCAATAGAGATGATTTACATGTGCTTAAATTAAACGGGAAACTCGACTGGATTTTACAATTAGGTCTATAAATTCAGAGATCATCTGAGCAGATTTCTGGTTCAGAATATTTTCATGTTTTTTTTTGGAGAAGGGACTCAATTATTGGTTGAAATGTGCATGACACTTTTGCAGCATTTTAATAACAGTGAGTTTAAAATTCATCGACATCCAAATATGCTAACTTTTCAAAATGAAAGCAAAATTAGGAAGGCACAAAGCCCAGTACAACGTGCAAATGTTGTGTCTTTCACAAGAAGCAAGTGTTACCAGTTCTCAAAAGCAATCGTGTTTATTTTTTGTTTATTTAATTAGGCACTCGTTATGAATGGTTGCGTTTTAGGGGGAGCCTAATGCTGCAAACGGTGTTACTGGGTTTCAGTGTTTCTGGGGATCACACGTGTATTCCTACTGCCTTGCTATGCAATGGGGACAATGGGGAATTATATGTTGTAATCAATGTTTCTGTACTGATTCCTTCACGTGATGCCTTAATTCCGATCATCTAACAGAGGACAAAGTGCTCCAGAAATGAGCTAAAGGATTACCCCTTGGTAAAGAAAAAGCAGGAATGCCACCTCTGATAAACTGGGTGTGGTAATACTGCACCACCTGTAATTCTCTTTAGACTATTTGTGGCCTGAAGAGATTTACCAGGCCGTTCACAAAAGTTTTGTTATTATTAATGCTAATGGATTTCCCTTTTCAAGTCTAATCTAATGTATTTCGGGGGTAGAATAGATGGCTTGTCACAGTGTTCTTCTGAACATCAGAAATTTTTCTGACAGAGTGGAAAAGAGTTTCAGACCAAGGAGCCTTAGAAACATCAGAATAATCGCCGCCACCCTCTGTGCGATGGCTGGTGGTTCGCCACTGCCCTGTGAGAGAGGCCACCCTTCAGGTCAAATTATCTGTCAGATCATGATCATGGCCGGTAACGGGCTCTAGTTGGTTTTCTGGATCATGCATAGTATCTTGAAATAACCACATTCCTTTTTCTGTCGGCTAGTGAGGGCTTTTTTAGGTCTGACTACACCTAACTCTGAAGATGCAGCAAGGGGAGAAGGGGCAGTGTGCACTGTGAGAGATGTAAGGGGCTGCCTGAGAGGTTCTCTCCAGTGGCAAGTTGTAAGCCGACAGTGAATAGGACAAGCACATTATTCTGATCACCAGAAAATGGGTAAACGTGGGCATATTCAAATTACTTAAGCTTTTAACAACAGAGCAATCACCTTTCAAACGGTATTCAGTTTATGTCTTGAGTCATACCAAGCCCACCACCTGGCGGCAGCACCTACACAAGGAAGGATGAGATGTGACATCACTGACAGCCTGACTCTAGCAATTGTTCAACCTAACGAGAGTTTCTTTAAATCTTTAAAGGTAAGTTTTCAAAAATGCCTAGCCCCTACAGAAATGATGGCAGTGCTGTTGCACCTACACCTTACTGTTGTAATCAGGTGCATTCTCTGTTCTGTGCACAACATGCCTTTATTTTAATGAACGTTTTTATAAAGAATGAAAATATCCAAACGGCATCAGAGCCCTAAAACATCCATCATAGTAACCAAACCAAACCAAACCAAATTACAACCAAAGTAAACAAAAAGGGTGATTAATCTGAAAACAGTCAGGTTTTTAGAACTTCCCTAGAAGGAAAATGATTAGATTTAAGACGTAAATAAATAGCAAAACTACAAGTTTGGGGCAAAATCGAGCAGCAAAACAAATCAGAGTGCTAATTGTGTGGAAGCTGATAAAAAGAAATATGTCTCTTAATAAGGTTGGACGTTTTGCTTTAGATGGCTTTAGTGCACATGCAGACACCCATAAAGTACATCTTTTTTAATATGAAGCCAGTGCAGGTATTTAAGGTATTTCAAAACAGAACACCTGTGAGGAAGACAAAAATAGAGTCTGCCAGCCAGATTCTGCATACATTGCAGTTTGTGAAGTTGGAATGTAGGTATGTATAGATAGAACGCATTGTAATAGTCAGGGCGAGAGGCAACAATATATATCGAATGAAGGTGAATTGAAAGTTAAACGGCAAAAGTGGCAGAATTCTACTTAAGATGGTTAAAGCAGAAAAATGGAGGTTTGGTGAACTTGAGTTCCTCACTGAAAACAAAGCCCTAATTGTGGGATAAAAATACAGAGGAGAGATGTGCCAAAAGAACTGGTTCACCAATTCTGAGACCATGTAAGTAGGGTCCCCGATGATCAAGACCCCCATCTTAGCTCCCTAAAAAACTCCTATGCCTAGAGATCACAGCACTTGAAAGTTCCTTCATCTTCAGTTGAACATTTTCATAAAAATAAGAGATTGCTAGTTGCCTTAGGAACAAACAAATCATAGATTACAAATCAGATAGAAATCCGAGACTATGAGATCTACTGGAATCTCACCTGATGAATCCTGAGGCAGTAGGTGGAATTGTCTTTTCCAATTTTCCAGTGGTCTTCAGGTCTGGTGCCTTCGACCACCTGTCCTGATGGATTTGGCAACATCAGTCTCCAGCAGTGGGCTGAGTAGTACAGTAACACATCTGTAATGCATGTCTTTTCTGGGTGAGACATCACAAGGGAAAGATCGTGTGGCAGACATCCAGATCCTCTGAAGAGTCTGAGGGGTACAGAGGTTATAGGCATACATCTTTTTCCTCTGCTTAGGGGAGCACAGTGGTTGAAAGAAACTGCTGGCAAGTCGTAATAATTGTAATTAATCCACAGAAGGTCATATTGAGTTTATAAATCACACCACACTGATCACTACTATATGGAGGTAGCCATATTTGTTCATGAAAAGAAATGAACCTCTAGACTGCCTACAGGATGCAACATAGACAAATGGAAACTGATAAGAACTACCAACAAAATTCTTATTGTTACTCTTATCCAGAAGACAGGACCCTTCCATGGAACTTGCCCTGGCTAGCTTTACAGAAACTGAAAAAAGTACTATAGGTGATAAATGCTAATAGAATCATAACTGGCTGTTTATCTATTATTAATGAACATCTACCCTTCCTCTCCATGCCAATTTGAATGACTATGTAAATTCGAGCAACAATGAGTACTTATCTCTAATTCTTTAGAATTTGTAAACAGTTACTGTACCATTCAAGTAATAACAGCAAATGGCGTATTGAACCTTGTTTATTCCTGTTGTCCTCTTTTATGTTTAAAAAGTCGTCTTAGGTTTGTTTATTCACCTTTGCTTCCTGAGAACCTTTAAACACTTAGCCTCCCATTAATTCCACTATTTACCAGAGAGATAGAAAGCTTGTTGCTCCTGCTATTCAGCCTTATAGTGATAAGGCTGTGACACAGTACCTTTGTTGTGATCTTTATGAGCTCTACATGGTTAATATTTGATTATATATTTTTTAAGTATTGCAATCCAAATAACCGATGACATCTTTCCACTGTTTCTCACCACTTTTCTAACTGTGAGGGACAGACACATGGGTGACTAAAACCTTTAGAGTAGTTATCCCTTCATGAACACACGCTTCCTCTCTGCACTGCTGAAATGTTTCCCAGCAAATCCTTTCCCTCCTACAACAACCTAAAGTAAGCAGGTCCCAATTCTTTCAAAATCTCATACACTTCCAAGAACCCAAAACATAGGAATTTGATTGAGTACCTTGGGACCATCATTGTGAATCAACTTCATAGTATTTGCAATGGCTGCCTTGAAAGTGACCTTGTGACACCTCAACATAGATAGAAGTATTATTAAAATACTAGAAAGTGTCTCACAATGTAGAAATCCCATACAACAATAAGTGTTCCTCTCTTCCTACATGCTTGTAAAAACTAAGATATAAATTATATATCTTCAAGAATGGATTGGCTTTGATAGAGTCCACAGATGAGCATGTTAAAGGGTGTAATCTACCATAACTGATCATTCTCTCCTCAGAAAATGGTATCTCCTCTCTGCCCTGGATGTCTCATTACCAGTAAGGCTGCATGCCTCCAATTCAGCTCAAGACATTCCCTTTTCCTCTTCTCCCACTCAGTCTTTTGTCTTGTCTTGTACCTGGTTCCCTGTGGGTTCTGGAGCTTATCCTCTCTCCAGTTCTTTTCTATTTTATTTACAATGTGCTTTATGTTGGTTAGAATGTTGTGGTTTGAAGGATGATGGTTGGAGTTACCTAGTGGCTGGGTAAGTGCAAGGTGGCCAGCTGTCTGGATACAAGTTGCATTATAATAAATTCTGCAAGAGAAATATCTTCTGTCTGATCACATCTGGTGATGAGGACTAACAGTGGTATATACAAGAAAACATCCCTTTCTTGCTATTCACATTTATGCAATACACATCATTCTACCTCATTTAATGTCACCATCAACATCAAATATATATATTTTTTTATACAGCATATCTAAATACACAGCCCGTAGCAGATATATTTTCAACACAATAAATCGTAAAAATACAACCATAAATAACACTCTATGAGTGCTTCATATATGACCTGGTGGCCATCACTGCTGAAGGTGTGGTGTGTGGAGAGTTGCACATTAAAATATAGTGCTTGCACTTTTTTTTTTTAAAGGGGCAGTGATTGGACAGCTTATATTATTAGCAGGATTACTACACATGGTAAGTATCTTTAAAAGTGGAGTTATCAACTACTTTTAAATAATCCAGTCAATCCATCTCTTCTGCTTACTTGGACTGGGGTTTCATTTTATTCTACTGAATTTTAAAAGAGTGATAATCCTAAAAAGCAAACACTTAGCAAATTCTGTCTCATAATATAAATTGAATCACTGTGTTTTTAAGACTGATTGTTTCCAACTGTGATATTTAGACTTTTTCTATTTCAACCTTGTCTGTGCCACAGGACTGACTTCCTGCCTCTTCAACATTTGTACTTACCTTGCTACTTTTGTGTCACACAGTTCTGTGTGACAATAAAGATGTTTTAATACTCTTTTAGACACACTCCTTTTTAGGTCAAAGCCTACCAGACAGCTCAGCTGTCTGGTTTGCTAACAACATCTTGGGGCATTCAGTAAGCTTCCTTGGGAAATCATTTTCCACATTGCTTATATTTGGCTTTCTCTTTTGCAACTCACATTCACTTGCTTTCTATTTGCAGGCTTTATTTGTTTTACGATGTCCAGCTTGAGCTTGTCCCTTCATTGCCCATACCCTATTTACTGTATCATTCCACTAGTGTTTGATTTCAGTAAACAAGCCTTTAAATCGTGTTCTTATCTTGTCACTTTTGCTGGGCATTCAAAGACAGATGTCAAATGTCAGGATTTGTCTTTCATGGAGTTTTATGTTTAGCTTTCTTTCTCTGGCTTTGAAGTGAGAGGATCTATGTAACAATCATTCTGGCTACTTGGGGGGGTGCTTTAGGGAGGTTGTATGAGGTCAATTTGTTTCAAGCACACAGCAAAATTCTAAATGTCTGTAAATGAACTGTGCAAATATTTCAGAATATATCATAATTTGGAAAGCACAAATGAAGCATGTTTGTGGTAGTTCTGTAGTGTGGTGGAAACTAATATATTAATATGATCAAACAAATCAATACACTAGGTGACAACATTTCATATATTACCACTTTGTGTACTGTCTATTTTTATCAGTGAAACTGCATGTCTGTGCAAATGTAATGGTCATTGCAACTGAAGATGTGTTTTCTGTAATGACAGTGAACAACTACACCATGCCGACTTCACTTTACTCCACACCATTCTACTCTGCACCATTCATTGCCACTTCACACTACTCTACACCACTCCACCCTATGTCACATTATGCCATACTGTGCCACTTCACTGGATGCCACTGCATGTTTGCACTCTACTCTGCACCACTCCACTTTAAGCCACTTCACTGTACACCTCTACTCTGCACCACACTGCCAATGCACTCTACCGCTCTCCACTCTAAGGTGTACCACTCCACACCACTGCACTCTTCCCTGTACCCCTCCACTCTATGCCACTTCACTCTATGCCTCTCTGTTCTACTCTTTACCATTGCACTTTATGCTGCTGCACTCTACCCTGCACCACTGCACTGTCCCCTGCACCACTCCACTCTGCACCATCTGACTCTACTCTGAAATATTATACTACACCATGGCACTCACTGCCAATCCACTGTGCATCACTCCACTTTACTTGATGCCACCGCATTCTATGGTATTGCACCAATAAACCCTGTGTCACTACATTCTACTCTAACAACTGCACTCTATGCCAATGCATTTTACACCACTTTACTCAAAACCAATGCACTCTATGCCACTATACACTACTCTGTAACACTCTATGCCACTGCACTCTACATCATTATACTCTACAAAACTGCAATCTACACCACCCTATACTACTCTGCACAACTGTACTCTATGCCACTGCATCACTCTTCTCTATGCCACTCTATACCAATGCACTTTGTGCCACTACACTCTACACCATTCTTCTATGCATCACTACACTCTACAGCACTGCACTCTACCCTTTACCACTGCACTCAACTTTGCACCACTCCACTCTATGCCACTTGACTTTGCAACACTGCATTCTCCACCACTGAACTCTACACCTATCTACTCTGCCACTGCACTCTATTCTGCACCGCTCTACTTTAGGCCACTCTGCTGCACTCTATGTTGATGCACTGTACACCACTACACTCTATGCCACTCTACTCTGCATTTCTCCAATCTAAATCCCTCTGGTTTGCTCTGCACCACTGCAATCTATAACACTGCACTCTATGATGTGCTACTCTATGCCACTGCATTCTACACTACTTCACGATACTCTGAAACAATCTACACTACACTACTGCATTCTACACAACTATATTCCACTCTGTGCCATTCAGATCTAGACCGCTCCAATCTATGCCACTGCAATCTACCCTGCACCACTTCACTCCACTCTACTTTGTGCTACTCTTCTCTGTGCCATTGCAAAATATTCCACTTTATACAAGGCTGCTCTCTATACCACTGCACTATAGGCCAATACATTCTACACCACTTTACTTGAAACCAGTACACTCTATGCCACTGCACTTTGTGGAAATCTAATCTGCACCACCGCACTGTTTGCCACTATACTCCACCCTGTAACAGTCTACTCTGCAACACACCACTGCACTCTATGTCATTGAACTCTATGCCACTCTATTCTACTCTGCACCACTGTATGCTAAGCCACTGCTCTTTATGCCACTTTACTCAGCACTGCTCTACCCTAGGCCACTTCAGTCTACACCAGTACTCTCTAAACAATTGTACTCTACACTCACTGCCACTGAACTCTATGCCGCTCTAATCTGCATCACACTGTGTCACGGCACTCTATGGCACTGCGCTCTACTCTATGCCACTGTACTGGACTCTACGCCACTCTGTTCTGTTGTGCACCACTGCATTCTGACACTGTACTCACTTCACTTTACTCTATGCCTCTCCACTCTGAATGAATCTACTCTATGCCAATGCACTCTACCCACTCTACTATACACCATTGCACTCTTCACCACTGCACTCTACACCACTCCAGTTCAGGCCAATCAACTCTACTCTGCAGCACTCCACTTTACACCACTCCAATGTATTCCACTCTACTTTGTAACACTGCACTTTATACCACTGCACTCTACCCTAATGCACTCTACGCTAATGCACTCTACTCTGTACCAGTCCACTCTACACCAGTACACTCTATGCCACATCTCTATGCCACTTTGTTCTACTCTGAAACAATCTACTCTACATCACTGCACTCTTTCCCACTGCACTCTACTCCACCCTACTCCTCTATGCACGCACCAGTCCACTCTATTCCACTGCACACTGCTCCACTCTATGCCACTATACTCTACTCTGCACCATTCTACTCTATTCTACACTTCTGTGCTCTATGCCACTCTACTCTAAACTCTCAGCATGCTCCACCAGTGTACTCCACACCACTTTACTCAAAGCCAATGAACTCTATGCCACTGCACTCTATGCCAACTGCTCTCCACCACTGTACTCAGCATCACTATGATCTACTCTGCAACAATCTACAAAACCGCACTCTACACCACTGCATGCGACACCACTCTACACCATTGTATTCTATGTCTCTGCACTCTATGTCACTCCATTCTGCTCTGCACCATTGTAATCTATGTCACAGCATGCTATACTGCTGCACTCTACTCAGGTGCACTTTATGCCAATGCACTCCACACCACTCTACTCTACACCAATGCACTGTACAGCACTGTACTCTGCAAAACTGCACACTCTGCCACTGAACCCTATGCCACTCTACTCTGTACACTGCTCTCAGTTCCATCCCACTCTACCCTGCACTACTCAACTCCATGCCACTCAACTACACTGTATGCCAATGCACTTTACACCATTTTACTCTGCACCACTCCACTCTATACCACTGCAGTCTATGCCACTCTAATCTACCTGGCACCACTGCACTCCACACCACTGCAATGTAAGCCACTCATCTCTGTGCCACTCTGCTCTACACCTCTGCACTTTACTCTGCACCACTCCACTCTACCCTGCACCACTCAACTCTATGGCACTTCACTCTACTTTGAAACAATCCAGACTATGCCTCTGCGCCTTCCTACCCTGTGCCACTCTACTCTATGTCATTACACTTTACACCACTGTAATGTACTCTGCACAACTCTGCTCTACTCTGCACCACTCGACTCTATGCCAGTGCACTCTATGCCACTTTACTTTAGGTCACTGCACTCTACACCAATTCACTTTACACCACTTTACTCAAAACCATGTACTCTATTCCACTGCACTATATGTCAGTCTTCTCTGCACCAGTGTACTTTATGCTGTTTCACTCTAGGCCACTCTATTACATTCAACAACACTTCACTGTATGGCAGTACATGATACTCCACTCTATATCATGCTCTCTTCCATTAAACTCTACTTCATTCTGACACTCTACTCTATGCCATGCCACTCTACAAAACTTTACTCCACTCTATGCGCCTCAACAACACTACTCCACTATATGATGCCCTATGCAACTCCCTCTACTCCACTCCATGCCACTTTACTCCTCTCTGTTCTACGGCACACTACTCTACTCTACACCACTCGACTTCATACCACTCTATTCCTCCCCATTCTACAACTCTAGTCAACTCCATGCTACTCCTCTCTACAACATTCAGAGTCACTCTACTCCACTCTATGCCATTTAACTGTACTACACTACTCCACTCTATCCCACTCCACTGTACGACAATCTACTCAGCTCTATGGTACTCTACTTTACAACACTCTACTCCACTCTATGCAACACCCTCTACACCACTCCATTCCACTCTACATCACTTCACAACACTCTGTGCTGCTCCTCTATTCAGCACTGTAATCTGCTCTAGACCAGTCTATGACACTCCAATCTCTGACACTCCACTCCATGACACTCTACTTCACACCATGACACTCTGCTCCACTCTACTCCACCCCACTGTATGACACTCTATGCCAATCCACTCTATGACACTCAAATCTACAGTACCCTGCTCCAGTCTATGCACTTCCACTCTACGACACTCTACTCCCCCATGACACTCCACCACACACTGACACTCCACTTCCTTCTACACCACTCCACTCTACTCTTCATCACTTCATGCCACTCTACACCTACTCCATGCCACTTCACTAAACTCCACTCCATGACATTCCACTTTACAACACTCCACTCCACTCTCCTTCAAACCACTAACTTTTAGCAAGCTGAAAAGCAGCCATTTTGGTGTTCAACATGGATAAACATATTGGCAAAGCCAATAGCTCTTGTTTAGGATACACTTATTGGTTTTGCTAGTGCTTGTTATTTTTGCTGTGGGAAAGAGGAAACTTATGTCACTGTTAGATTTTCTCCAGTTTTTTTTAAACTTAGTTTCTGTTTTCTCTGGAATGCCAATATGCAATTAGGGAAACCACCCACCCACCCATTTTTAATGTCACCTGGAGCTCCACTGATTGGTAGGAGGCATTGGTTAGATGCCTTTGAGACTTACTTGGGGCAATATAAGATCTGAGATTCAGACCAGAATGAAAACGTGTTTACATGTGCATTTATTGGGGTTCAAAGAAGGGCAATTTATAAGGACTTACTTGAACTGACCCTGAATACTGATGAGGTACTGGATGAGGACCAGGAGCGTGTGAAAAAACTGGAGGGTCATTTTAATGTGTTGCTCACTTTCGTGGTTTTGAGACACAAGTGCTTCAAAAGGACTCAAGGATGAAATTGCAGACTCATACATCGACACAGCACTTCATTAACTCATTGCTTAGTGCCAGTTACAGGAGTAAGTGACCAGTTATTCAGAAAGTGTGTTTGTGTGTCACTGCTCAGGGGATTCAGTAGAAACTTTCCAGCATCGAAATCTGTTTTTATGGGACACTATCTGCACTACAAAAACTATAAAAACTTCACAAACTTCTGCAAGGGTGCTAGATGAGAGACATACTGAAGCAGTATGTGTGATTTGCACCTACAATAAAAGATCTCTGAAGGATCAGACCAATTTAAAAAGGCAATTTTTCAGATCAAAGGACATTTGTTTCTGCACATTATCAATCTTTCTTCCTTTGCTGGCATGCTTCTTGATAATGGGTTACAGTGGTAGAACCTGCTCAGGCTCTACCATCAGAACCGCAGTGATATATTGTCCTCTAAATGGGGCTGAGGAACCCTGAGTTCACTGGGGTGGGAGCACTGTCAATTTATGATGATGTTCCCTTTCTGGCAAACTCGAAATCATGCCCAAACTCTTAGACCATTTACTTGAAAGTCTGACAAGAGTAGAATGCCTCTGTCCATAAGAATAGATTGGTCAGACCATTTTGGAGTTCTGGTTAGCATACAACAGTATCAAATTCTAATGACAACTTTTCTTACACCAAAGCAACATATAAAAGAGCTATTAGAGCCTGACTTAGATTTCGGTGGATGGGTTACTCCATTACAACAGTGTCAGATAGCTTGTCTGGTAAAATATAAATCTCATAGGAAACAATGGGCTTTATATTTTGTCAGATAGGATATCCGTCACCATTGTGATAGAGTAACCCGTTCGCCGAAATCTAAATCAGGCCCTTGATCATGTTACAGTCTTTATTAGTTTAGGAGCATCATTTTGTATGAAATCCAAACGCATATTATGTTCAACAAATACAGTGAATTAATCATGATTCTGAAAAAATTGCAGGCCTCTAACCAAAAAGATTTATGCTGATAAGTAATAGATCGGGGCAGAACTCACAGAGTTTAACACCGCAGAATTCCAAGGAGTTACAAAAAACACTTTGCAAGATTCTGCCAAATTGTACAAACGGGTGGAAATTGCTCTGCTCATGCTGTGATTTAGCACTGGGAGTTCATTCCACACTGAAAAATCAGCGCAAATGGCACCATGTAATACGCCAGAGGGCGCAGCTTCTCTAATTGATTTTGTTGCCGTTAGGATAGATTTTCTACTCAAGCGGCAACTTTGCGACCACATGGGAGAAATCTCACCAGATGCCTGCCTAGTGACAACAAATCATGCTAGGGGATGTCAAATCTCACTCATGCTCACTAACTTACCGTTGGCAAGGTGCACGTGAGCACAAACTCCACCACGCAGCAGTTGGTGAAATTTGGCTGGAACTACACATTACAAGGAGTGGCCAAAGCTCTGCCAACCCTGCCGGCAGAGACCCTCCCTAATGACTAAGAACCCCTAGTTTTCAAATTGACTATTCTACAAAAGAAAAAAAAATCACTCCTAATATCCAAAGAATGTGATATCAAATTCTCTAGCCAATATGTTGAATATTGCTGAGTTAAAATGGAGAATGAAGAATGCCTAAATCAAAAAGAGAATATTTATGATATCAGGTGATGGTTTGTACTTCAAATAAAGATGGAAATATGTACACGTTCAGTTTGGTAATAATCACTTCATTAATTTGGAACTAAATGTGAAAAACACTCGCGCAAATGTATTTTTTAAGACTGACGGCTACAAATAACTCACTCTGAAATCCAATCGTCATCAAAAGTAGCTCGAACAGTATTACAGTCAATGGCAGTTAAGCGCTGTCATTATTTGTCATAAACTGTTTAACAGTGATGAGGCTACTTTCTTGTACGAAACTTTCTTTGCGTATCCATTTTCGCTGAATATTAATTTTAATGCTAAAAAATAAACCCAAGGTTAACGCAGGCGTAATTCATGCGTATCTAATTTCAGTTCTGCCCATACAGCCGCATCACTGATTTCATATTCTCTCATTTTTGTGCAAAATAACACGATATCAAGTCTAACATCGCAGGCTATTAAAAACTGTGAATAAAAATCTCCACTGTTACAAGCAACAAAATGCAGGGAATGTTCCCAATTTACCTGAAACGTTAAATTGCCATGCTGCGCGCAGCCCTCTGTAGCACAGAAGCTTGGCTATCTCCTTTTGATTACACTTTTTTCCCTTTTAATCATGCTCAGCTTGCTCTGCTTGTAAACCGCATTCAGACGTCAAGAATCGTCTATTTATGGCGTCTTACTCTTTAAATATCACCTCTGACAAACAAAAGAAAAGCAAATGTTCTTAAATTTCCTGAAGGGCTGAAACATCAAGCCTGGATTATTATTGTTTATGTCTCAGCTTTAGCAGCTCCAATGTCTCCATGGTCTGCTGTGCGCTGGCTCTGGCAGTGATGGATGACCACCACGGCAGCTTATTGGAAACGGCGTGATTTATAACCTGTTCTACTGCCTCAGTCTAATGGCTTCATTTCTTTTCCTGCAGCGCGTGATGCCACAGCCAAGGTCATTCTGCCAATGGCCTTTTGTTGTTAGTTTGCTGATGACCACTGGGCCCGAGAGCCCACGCGGAAAAAAGCCAACCTTTTACATTTTAATTTTTTCCAACCCCTGATAACTGCAGCCGAACAGTAGATTAAACGCGGCCTTCTGTGTGCTTGCCAGACGAGGACCTGCTTTATGATCCTCCCTGGGAAAGTCTATTACTCACATCTACTTTAAATGACCAACATCAAATATATACAGCCGCCATTAAAGGAAGGATCAATAAAAATGCCATTAGGATAGTAAAAGTTGCTGATATTAGTGAAGGCCCCAAACAAAATATTTGATTTTCTTTCAGGTTGTTAGTGAGATGGAATACGAACATATACGAGGAAGGAGAGCGGGCCAGGCCTGTGGTCAATAATTTATCTCTGAGATTCATTCAGCCTCTCACCCAATATTTCCCTCCTGTCTATTGATTCCTCATCATTATTTGTCATAAGCTGTCCTAACTCAAGGAGAAAATATGCCCTGTATGTCGGAGGGGAGCGTACCTGGAGGATCTGAAAGGAATTTCATTAATGTCAAGATAGTACTGCCCAGCTCTGTTAAACTCCAGGTTCTGCGGGCACCAATATCATTGTTACACCTCTAGCGCACATATTTAGAAGTATTACCACTATATTATGTAATATATTTCTGTATAGCGCTGGCTCGCCTCTAAGCACTCTAGGAACACGATGGTGGGAATTACGGAGGTGAAAGATTTGTGATAAGAAATGTATAATGAGTTGATTGTGCATTTCCTGACAAAGAAGGTGACCTTTGAACATTTGAAAAATTTCAGAAGTCCTCCTCTAAGCAGCAAAGGTATGAAATTCTAGAATGATGAGGAATTTGAAACCTAGGCATTCTCTCAAAAATACTAGTATCCCATCAGGCAATATGGTTTGCAGTTGCTGATCTCAAGTATTTGGTCAGGTTCTAGTGGTGAAAGAGCTGGTTTAATATTTCGGTGGATTGCTTTATAGGTCCTTATATACAAGGCAAGGGGTGTTGAATTCAACCTAGTGCTTAGATGTCAGCAAGTGTAGTGATATTGATGTGAAAGAATTGCCATACGCTAGTTGAAAACACATGATCTGATGGATAGTGTAGTTCATGTTCTCTGCCCATAGTTTTGAAGAGGAGACGCTCTATTTGAAAAATCTATGGCCCACATTTAAGAAAAGTGGCACTGCATATGATGCAGCGCCACTTTTATTGCGCCCCTCAGCGCCCCCACTAACACCACCATATGTGCGCTGTATTAAACATACGGTGTACCATGGCACAGGTTAGGGACAATAGTGTCAACATTTTTTACGCTATTGTACTTTGCAGGATTAGCGAAAAAACTTTGGGCTAATCCTGCCAAGTACATAGGGGCCCATTGAAAACAATGGTGTGCCCCCTTTAAATGCCTGCTCTGTGCAGGGGTTAAAAATAGTCTGCAAAAATGGCACATTGGAATCTATGAGATTCCACTGTGCAATTTTTGTGGACCCCCTAATGGGGGAACACCCCCTTGTATACATTGAAGGTAAAATTGAAGCAGGCATAATGTGGTGCAAGGGGTTACAAAGTGGCTCACTGTATGCATTGCGTCACTTTGTAAATCTGGTGCAGAAATTTTGCACAAATGTGACGCAGAGAGTCGCAGGGCCGTCTTAAATCTGGGCCTATATGTGCTTTCTGAGAAGGTCTACATATCGTCTCTTGGTGAATGGAAGTATTGAAGGCATAAACATGTTATAATACAGCAATAAATGGGTAGGAACAAACGAACAGTATGTAGACTAATATGGACATATGCTGTATTCAGTTCTGTGTGGGATGGATGACTTTTGGGTAGAGGTGAGATGCAGGCAGAGAATCTCCACAGTAGCTTATAACCAAATCTCCAAGTGGATGATGGTGAACCAAATAAGAGGAATATTTGAAGTAATCATATCTTGTTTAAAATGCAGACAGGTTGTCTTGTAAATTACTTCCCCTTTGTTACAAAGATTTAGACAATGGGAGAAAGCAAGTTGATCTCCTCTGGGGTCCCAGAGAATGTCTGAAAGAGAAGGTGGATAGGAAAGTCAATTTCCAGGTGTAGAAAATAGTAGGCCAATTTTGGTGATGTCAGGCTTGGATCTGAAATAGATATCTACTGTGCCTTGAGGTTAGAACACAACATTGAGAGCCTGATTTAGAGTTTGGCAGAGGAGTTACTCCATCACAACAGTGACGGATATCCCAACTTCTGAAATATGAATCTCATAGGATATGATGGGTTTTATATTTCGTAGGATGAGATATCCATAACCGTTGTGACAGAATAACCCCTCTGTCAAACTCTAAATCAGGCCCAGGGTATTTGGATTTCTTTCTACAACTTTTAGTGCAAGTTGTGGATGGTAAGTGATCATATAAGACAAACAGCATATTTTTTAAATGAGGGCATTATTTAGCACCAATATTGGATGCCAAAGAATAGTAGACAAGCAATGAATGTACGTCTGAAGATGATTTTCTGGGCAAGGCAATGATAAAGGAACCTATTATGCATTAGGGTCTGGTAAGGACTCAGGCAAACCTCAAAGCGGCAGGCTAACGTAAATTGGTTGAATTACTGAGAACCTCGGCTTAGGGTGACATTTGCTAACTCAAGACTGATGGATGTTGGAGGGGTGAAAATCACCATATCTGTCAATGTAATTGCACTGAAACGTGGACACATATATGGATGGCTGCCATAATAGGTTGGTGGCATACCAAAGGTGGGAGTGAGGTACCAGCGCTGAGTAGGGCTGCAGGAATGATGAGGCTAATCACCAGTATGATAATTGCTGCAAAGGTTTGCAGAAGGAAAGACAGATTCTGGTGAGTACCATCTTGTTGGAGGACATTTCAAAGGACAGAGACAACTGATTAGGGGAAGTGGATGGGGAGGAGATATCAAGGAAGGTTTGCATAGTGTGGACAGGAGGTGAATGGCTTACTCCTCACTGGTATATTTAATTAACAGATATGTCCCTAGTAAAGTGGTATTCCACATACCCATGGTCTGCAAATTAGTTGAAATTTAAATGCTAGTAGTAGACCTGCAGTATTTATTGTAATATTCAGTTAAATATTCCCGTAAAACATATCCCAGACTGGCCATTGCTGCCTGAATGCAGTTGAAATTGCCAATTCCATTTGGCTGAGTAACCCACTTGCCAAACCTTAAACTCCTCTTTTATTGCATATAAATCACCCCTAAGATAGGCCCCAGGTAACCTTTAGGGCAGGGTGCATTGTAATTCAAAGGCTGAACATGTAAGGCCTCATTTGCAATGCATTTGCCCCATCGTTGCATCATTTTGTGTTGCAGAAGTGGCACAAGCAGTGCTTTACAGTGCTCCGGATTTGCAAACTGACACATTGGCCCAAATCATGAGTTTGTAAACCCTTGCGTCACATTATACCTGCGCCAGGTATAATGTATGTAGAGTAGGATTTCCCACTGGAAAAGCCACACAGAACTGACACAGTGACATTTACAACATTTCACTGTGTCATTCTGCAACTTCACTGCGTCAGAACTTTACCCCCGGCTCCGAGTAGGCATAAAATTGATGTAGAGCTTTTCTCCATGGGAGCTTCCTTGCATTTCTGGAGTAGTGTAATTTTTTTTTATGGGAGTCCAGCAATGTGTGAGTTTAGCACCAGCAGATGCATCAGAACTTCTGACGCATCTGTGAAAACATGTGCCATGGAGCTCTGTATTGGAAATGCACCACATCCATGGTGTTGCTAGGGGATCGTAGGGCAGCTTTGAAGAAATCTGAAGCCTTGGGCCTATGAGTCAAATTTTTGTAAATGAGACCTGTTTGTTTCCATCCACAGATGTACTAAACTCGATTTATACCTACCTAAATGGAGTATGGAATACATGTCACACACCACTACCTAAAACCAATGGTATGCTGGGAAGCATCTGTCATTGTCATTGCTAGGAATCATGTCAAGCCACTGTGTGTATATGATAAAGAGTGATCCAAATACATCTTCAATATGTAATTCCAACTCTCTCTCCATCAACATGTACCCCTGCTACTGCTCCCATGGAGATATACCAGAGACTGCCAGCCCACCACAGGATGAAGGCCCCAGTGATGACATCATGCATGGATGTCTTGACACTGACGGCTTACCTGGCCCATCTGGGAACCCTGCCATCATGGCCTTGATTGCAGGGGTGCTGAGGGATAGTAACACCACCCTGCATGCTTCCTCCACCTATGAGCAGGCCCCTTCCACTAACAGCATAACAACAGACCCATCAAAATCAGTGGAATAGAGGCCCTGCCAGGGGAACCACAGGCCTCAGACACCCCTCCCTCCCTCTGTAGCTGATAAACACCCCCACAAACATGGATGTCCATCTAGTCAGCCAGCTGGAGCAGATGGCAAGACCCCACCCACTGCCAGGAAGTGACCCTCACCTCATTTGTCTCCCTTGTAGTCTATAATCCAGAGCCCCACAAGAGTATAGTCAGCACACAAACCTGCAAAAAGACAATTACAGAGAGTACCATCAGGATGGAAGGCATGAGCCACATAAAGCACATATGCACCATATAGAGGTCGCCCCCAGTGTAGATTACCACTTAACGAGGGTCCCCCAGAGATTACCTATACAACACCAGTCACAGATTATTCATCATGTAGCACTGTAGCTTGCATCTGTCATTTACAACTCTCAATTCTCTAATCATTGAGCTATGGCTAGTGACTATAAAAGCCCAAGCCATAGGCAGCAGAGGCACATGTATTCTTAACACCGTCAGTAGGTAGAATGACATGACTACTGGAGAATGCAGCACACATTGCTCATTACTGGTCTGTGCATTGGAGATGAAAATCAAGGATACTTCAGTGCGTACACTTGGTATGAGAAATTTTAACTGTGCACATGACATGCAAACAGTCTGCTCTCCCAACACAAACATAGGGATAGGACCAAATCACACCACCATTGATAACTTAACTCTGGAGGGCTATTGTCAGCACTTCATGTGGGCATTCAAGACTAGCCAAACCAAAATCACCATACCTGTAATTCACTGGAAGTACTGAGAGATGAGCTCAGTCCTAGAGTCAGCTGCACCTTCCTCCTCTTCCTCCTCATCACTTGCCATGTTAGCATTACCAGCCACTGGTCCAGCTGCCTCACCCTCATCAGCTAGCAATGGTATCTGTTATCTCAGGGCTAGATTGTGGAGCATGCAGTAGGCTACTACTATCAGGCATACCTTTTGGGGTGAGTAAAGGAGGGCTCATCCCCCCGTGGGCCTTACTGAAATGGACTTCCTTATCTGTGGCAGGGTACCTCACTGGTGTCAGCAACCAGGGATGGTTAGGATAGCCAGAGTCACCTGTGTGAAAAAATTGTAGGACCAGTGACATAACAGGTACAGCCACAGGGAAGTATATGAAGACAGATGCAACTACAGTGAACCATATACAAATGGATACATAACAAGGAGCCAGGCCCTCTCTGTGTGTAGCCGTGCCATCATTTGTGGGACATTGCTGTTCCTGAAAATCAAGGAGTCATGGACAGATTCAGGATACTTGGTTGTGACCTGTGCGATGTACTGGTCTGCCAGACACACCACCGTACATTAAGGTGGTAGTTCTTCCTGTACCTATACACCTGTTCATTGGAACTGGGAGGAGCCAGGGCTATATGGGTGCCATCAATGGCCCCTATGACATGAGGGATGTGACCCATATCATAAAAGTCTGTGTTCACATAGTCCAAATCTATATGTTGGGGGAACCTTGTGTAGCTGTTCAGGTGTTTCAACAATACACATAGTACATCCTTCAACACTAGACTGAACATTAGCTGTGACATCCCTGCTGCCAAACCCACTGTATTCTGAAAGGATCCTGTGGCAAGAAAGTGTAGCACTGACAGGACTTGTACTGTGAGAGGGATGGAATAGGGATTGCATATGGCTGGTAACATATTAGGTTCCAAATGTGTACATAGACCCATGATGGTGTGACGATTCAGATGATAGGTTTGTATGACATGCCTGTCCTCCAGGATTGCAGTCAACTAGTAGACGGTACACTGCTTGTTGTCTCAATCTCCTCATGGCATCAAATCTAGGTAGAGAGGAGAGGATGTACTTTGAGAGAGGGACTGTACACCCGTAAGCTACACATTTCAAAATTAGCACACACTGTCGGACATGCGTAGCACTACAGACATGGACATAAATGGGCATGCAGATGTGCTTTGGACACCAGCTTTGCAGCACAATGCTGAACGTGTAAGTCGTTTAGGACACGTTACATGTGTCAGCAATACCATGATGGGACAACATGGGGTTACTCTCCATGTTGTCCTCATATGTATTTGGCATACATAAATTGGCACATCTATGCATGAGATGTGCACAAAATGGTAGCTGCCTCACCTGCAGCACTGGACAGATGGAAGTGACCTAATGCTGCCGGCATATGTCGTCATGGCAGTGGGTGGTCACTACCGCTGTGTAACTTGTCACTGGTTAACATTGCTGCCTTTGGGGGATTGGGTCCAATGGCGATGGCCGCTGGAGGTAATGGTCCTGACCATGGCGGCCACGACCGCCATCTTCTGCAGCCTTGCTTACTTGACTCCTGACATTGTTGCCAGCAAGACCTCCATGACCTGAGCTGCTGTGTACTGTCTCTGGGAGCCATCATGCCAAATCCTGCAGGTGATAGGGCCCTAGCCTTCACATCAGAAAAGTTGGAGAAGCTTGTGGACGAGGTCCTACCCCTGTAAGAATAGCTATATGGGGCGCAAGAGGAACAGATGAGCCCAATGCCATAGTCATGTGTGATAGAGGTGCGTGTGATGGTGAATGAGGTAAGTGTGCTGGTGAGGGGGTATAGATGCCTGCAGAGGGCATGAAGTGAAGGCGTGTGGGCTGTGAGGATGGGTATGAATGGGCACTTGGTGAGTCTGAAGTGCATAGGCCTCTCCTGTTAGTATGGTACCAGTGTACATGACTTTCTCCTTTTCTTTGTGTCATCTAGGCAGATGAATGCCCAGCAGAAGAAAGGGATCTGGCATGCCATCACCAAGGAAATGCGACCCTGGGACCCATTGTCGCAACTGGTGGGAGGACCTGAGACGCTGGGTACGGAAGACTCCAGAGGCCCAGCTGGGGATGTCCTCCCAACGAAGGAGGGGTTCCCGTCGGACAATGACCCACCTAATGGACTGTATAATGGCGGTGGCCTACTCCGAGGTGGATGGGCATTTAAAAACAGCTACAAGGGGGTAAGTAATAACTGTAACCTGGGACTTGCATTGAGTTTATGGGATTAGCTGTCTCACTGTAGCTATAGTGTAAATGTAGTCAATGCTACATAAATATAGACTTAGGGGTAATGGGTAGTAACCACCCGGTCTGAGCATTAGTTGTAGATGTTTCTTGATGGTTTGCTGTCAGTGGATGAACGTCTCCTATATCCAGCATTCTCCATGTCTACATTGTGGAGATGGTCTCATCAGATTGGCACATGTGTGACTCCATCCTACAGTGTCGGAACGGACGTAGATGTGTGACGGAGATGGAACCTGGAAACAGAACGCATTGTGGCAGAGGAGGTCGGAGGAGGCATTGCTGCATTGCCGCGCTGCGAGCTGCGAACCGTGACGAGTGAAGCCTCTGCATCCTCACCCCCCGCTCGGCTCGTAGTGACAGTGACTTGTGCGCAGACCTCAGTGTCTGCTACAACCGAGCGCTGGGTTGGATGCCGCTGCTGTCCGCCGCGGAAAGGCGCACACCCCCACCTCCTCAAGAGACCCTGTCCTGGCTGGCAAGGGAGGTCTGCTTTTCCAGTGAGTGAGGCTACGGCAGAGTCAGTTCTTGGTCTCTCTGCCTCTTAGTCTCTTGCCTCTTGCTTTGGCCCTGTCTGGCCCTGACCCTGGTCTTCTGGCCTGCCGGCCCTCCCTGGTGGGGCGTTCCGCCCAGGATTTCGGCGGGCTCTGCGGTCGTGGGCGCCAAGCCTGACCTGCGTGGGCGGTGGCCCTCGGCTCTTCTTTTTTTGGATGGGCGCCCCTGCCTAAGGTAACTGGCGGGGTAGTGAGGCCCCTAAAAGTGCCCGGAGCTGAGTGGCACAGTATTGAAGGCAGCTGGTGTTCTCATCTGACTAGGTGACACAGGAAGGAAAGAAGGAGCACTCAGTCACAGGTTTGTGGAGCAACACTGGTGGTTGGTGGTGGACAACAATATATATCTGACTGGTGGAGGTGTGAGTCTGGTGAGTGCAAGCTATAGCCGACCTGGGGTTGGAAGGGAGTGGGGACCCGGCATAAAGAATCCCCCCCCCCAAGGCCACACTCTGTCTACAGCCACAAATCTTTTCTGGGAATCTTCTGCCCACTTTCCAGAAACCTTGGGGACCGCCTGCAGCTAGGAGCTAAAAGAGTTTGAGTATCCCAGTCTTAAGGGCTGGGAGGAAAATCTTTGTTCCAGTTTGCTAAGTTAATTCCCTTCTTGGGCCCTGACAGCCAAACGCCTAAGGATAGGCAGAGATTTTCTCCACCGGGCCTGTAAAAAGACTAAATCAAATCCATTAAGAAACAAGTCTATGTCTCATTTGAATACAAAAAACTCCTGCACTATTCTTCCCTTTTTGCAAAAGGAAACTTTTGGTGATTCCCCTCCTATTGAGGAAGTTCCTGCAAATCCAGTGGGTTATTATCATCTCGATAACTCCGGGAAGATTTTGGTTACATCTGCTTCTTTTAGTCAGTTGCCTATTGCCGGGGGTGATCCAGTGAACACAATTCTCTCTTCTTTTAACACAGGTCCTCACCCGGATGTGGAAGACTTTACCCTGCCGGACATTGAGGTAAAAGGGCTGTTTCTTACAAAAAGCTCGGCTCCTCATCAGGCGTCTTCACCCTTGCAGGGAAAAGAGGATTCCCCCTGCTTAAGACTAATTAGTTACACACCTTCGGATCTTTCCTTATCTCCAGGATTTCCCTCACTGACCCCAGAGTTTTTGTCCTCCAGAAATTTGCCAAGTGCCCCCATGGATCAACAAATTGTAATATCAGAGTCCTTTAAATGTCTAGAGAGAATACTTTAGTCTATTTTAGTGTTTTTGGAAAAATCGATAAATAGCTTTGATCAATCACAAGATACTCTGTTGGCTATATTGAAAGCCCTAACTGGTCAAAGAAAGGAGGGTTTTTCCCCAATTGAGGAAAAGCCGTCTACTGTAAAAAAGAACTCCAAGGAATTGGGGGACAGTTGTCCTAGTATACCTCATGTCTCCTTGCCTGCAAACTCCTACTCAAATTCAATTAAACCACCTATTCTGTTTACTAGAGGAACCCAGGCTGGGAAACCTCAAGTGCTTTCCTCTCCGGGGAAGTGTGAGGAAGGTTCTGATTTGGAAAGTTCTGATTATTCCCTGGAAAAGCTATTCTCCCCCTTTCCTCCACAGTCGAATATCCCCATGTTAGCAAACTCAGATTTAAAACCATCCTCGTCCATGGATATATTTCCTATCTTTCTTCCCCAGTCAAAGCCTTTCTCCATCTGTCAAAGTGTGGAGTCCAAGAGGATGGAAATGATTACACAATTAGCCAATGAAGGGAACATGGGAAAATCCCAAAAAGGAGAAAAAAAAACAGGGAAGAAAAACTAAAAGGAGGATTCCCAAAAGAAAACCTAGAAAGGAAAAATTTGACAGCCAGACTCTTTCAGGAATCTCTCCCCCCATGGTTATCTCCAAGAAAGACCCAATTTAGGAGAGGATGAATGTTTTTGCAGTCCAGGAAGCCATAGTACCAACCCATATTACGGAAGAACTTGCCTTAACTCCCTTTTTGGGATCCCCCTGTGGACAAACCGGATGAATTATTACGTATAAAAAATGTGACCTCTTACCTTAATCAGCATGCTGATGTGTTTTGTAATACCTTGCAATTGTTTCCTGATAACATGGGTGGTGGAGTTTCTAATGGGGAGGGGGAGAATCCTCGTAATTTTTCTGGGTCAATGTTGTGTCTTGAGTTTTGCATTTTGTTCGACACAAATGTATCTCTAAATCATTCTCTCTTAATATCATGTTTTGCAGACACCCTGGAGTTAAGTTTAATTGAAAGTGGTGATATTGCTCACTTATCTTTAATACAGGAACACGATTTTGCAAAATCAAGGTTTGGTTTTACTCTAAAACTATTGCAAATGTGATCGTAGTTCATAGTAAACAATTGCAACGCAGAGGTATGGTTGTAGTCCCAGTTATGAAGATGGACCCCCATTTCCAGTTCCATAGATTCCAGTCACCCCCGGCCCCAGGCGTGAATAAAAGCAACATCATCCTTGGGTGTGGGTCTCTGGTCCCTCCCTCAGAAAGTATGAAGGTTTTGCTTTCCCAGGGAGGAAGAGTGGTGAAGCTCGTTAAAGAGAAGCATTCTCCCTCCAGGAGCTCCACCCAAGATAATTGGAGCTGGTTGGCAGGGGCTTTAAATAATAGTAAGGGGAAGGGGAACAACCTACAACAGGGTCTTTAACCATAACCTTCATGTGGTCTCCAGGAATGCTGCAGGATTGGAGAATTATATAGGTACATTAGACCATATTTGTTCACTTCAAGCGGATTTAATCTGCATCTGGGAGACTTGGAGCGTAACTGATATTGCTTGCCCGGGGTATATGGTTTTGAGTCATAAAGCACAACCTTCCAACTTAGGGCATGCAAAAGGGGGTACTGCAATATTTTAAGTGACAATCACAAATGGGAGTTTGAAATCTTTCCAACTCCACATAATTCATACCAGATAATTGGAATTGTGCCCATACTGAAGGATAGTAGAAAAATGCCAATTTTAGTGGTAAATGCTTATATTCCTCCTGATAAGGAGTATGACATGATGTTATTGCATATGTTGAATTACATCTCTTCTTTTTTAAGTACACATGCAACAGTATTTGAAGTATTAATAGCGGGGGACTTCAATTGTAAAATTTTGAATGCATCCCTCTACATCTTTAGTGATATAGAAATCACTCCTTAACCCCTTCGCTGCCAGGCCTTTTTCCCCTCCTGTGCCGAGCCTTTTTTTGGTTATTTGGGGCAGTTCGCACTTAGGCCCTCATAACTTGTTGTTCACATAAGCTACCCACGCCAAATTTGCGTCCTTTTTTTCCAACATCCTAGGGATTCTAGAGGTACCCAGACTTTGTGGGTTCCCCAGAAGGAGGCCAAGAAATTAGCCAAAATACAGTGAAAATTTAATTTATTTCCAAAAAATGGGAAAAAGGGGATGCAGAAGAAGGCTTGTGGTTTTTTCCCTGAAAATGGCATCAACAAAGGGTTTGCGGTGCTAAAATCACCAGCTTCCCAGCTTTCAGGAACAGGCAGACTTGAATCAGAAAACCCAATTTTTCAACACAATTTTGGCAATTTACTGGGACTTACCCCATTTTTACGTTTTTTTGTGCTTTCAGCCTCCTTCCAGTCAGTGACAGAAATGGACATGAAACCAATGCTGGATCCCAGAAACTGCAACATTTCTGAAAAGTAGACAAAATTCTCAATTCAGCAAGGGGTAATTTGTGTAGATCCTACAAGGGGTTCCTACAGAAAATAACAACTGAAAAAATATATATTGAAATTGAGGTGAACAAATCTGCAATTTTTCTCTACATTTTACTCTGTAACTTTTTCCTGCAATGTCAGATTTTTTAAAGCAATATACCGTTACGTCTGCTGGACTCTTCTGGTTGCGGGGATATATAGGGCTTGTAGGTTCATCAAGAACTCTAGGTACCCAGAGCCAATAAATGACCTGCACCCTGAAGTGGGTTTTCATTCTATACCGGGTAGACAGCAATTCATTTGCTGAAATATAAAGAGTAAAAGAAAACCTTTGTATTTCCAAAATGGGCACAAGATAAGGTGTTGAGGAGCAGTGGTTATTTGCACATCTCTGAATTCCAGGGTGCCCATACTAGCATGTGAATTACAGGGCATTTCTCAAATAGACGTCTTTTTTTCAAACTCTTTTATATTTGGAAGGAAAAAATGTAGAAAAAGACAAGGAGCAATAACACTTGTTTTGCTATTCTATGTTCCCCCAAGTCTCCCAATAAAAATGATACCTCACTTGTGTGCGTAGGCCTAGCGCCCGCGACAGGAAATGCCCCAAAACACAACGTGGACACATCCCATTTTTTGACAGAAAACAGCGGTGTTTTTTGCCAAGTGCCTACCTGTAGATTTTGGCCCCTAGCTCAGCTGGCACCTAGGGAAACCTACCAAACCTGTACATTTTTGAAAACTAGAGACCTAGGGGAATCTAAGATGGGGTGACTTGTGGGGCTCTGACCAGGTTCTGTTACCCAGAATCCTTTGCAAACCTCAAAATTTGGCTAAAAAAACAAATTTTCCTCACATTTTGGTGACAGAAAGTTCTGGAATCTGAGAAGAGTCACAAATTTCCTTCCACCCAGTGTTCCCCCAAGTCTCCCGATAAAAATGATACCTCACTTGTGTGGGTAGGCCTAGCGCCCGCGACAGGAAATGCCCCAAAATGCAACGTGGACACATAACAATTTTTTTAAAGAAAACAGAGGTGTTTTTTGCAAAGTGCCTACCTGTAGATTTTGGCCTCTAGCTCAGCCGGCACCTAGGGAAACGTACCAAACCTGTGCATTTTTGAAAACTAGAGACCTGGGGGAATCCAAGATGGGGTGACTTGTGGGGCTCTGACCAGGTTCTGTTACCCAGAATCCTTTGCAAACCTCAAAATGTGGCTAAAAAAACACTTTTTCCTCTCATTTTGGTGACAGAAAATTCTGGAATCTGAGAGGAGCCACAAATGTCCTTCCACCTAGCGTTCCTCCAAATCTCCCGATAAAAAAGGTACCTCACTTGTGTGGGGGGGCCTAGCGCCCACAAAAGGAAAGGGCCCAAAACACAACGTGGACACATCACATTTTTTCACAGAAAACAGAGGTGTTTTTTGCAAAGTGCCTACCTTTGGATTTTGGCCTCTAGCTCAGCCGGCCCCCGGGGGGGCAGAAATGGCCTAAAATAAATTTGCCCCACCCCCCGGGGAGCGACCCTTGCCTACGGGGTCGCTCCCCTTGCGTGACGGCGCAAAAAAAAAGATCCCTGGTGCCTAGTGGTTTCTGCCCCCCTTGGGGGCAGATTGACCTAAAATCTGCCAATCTGCCCCCAAAGCGGGCAGAAATGGCCTAAATACAATTTGCCCCTCCAGGGGAGCGACCCTTGCCTAAGTGGTCGCTCCCTTATGACAATTTCCACAAAAAAAAGATATCCCTGGTGTCTAATGGGCCTTTCAAAAACTGGATTGCAAGCAATCTGGCTTTTGAAACGCTTGGAGAGACTTCAAAGGGAAGGAAATACATTTCCTTCCCTTTGAAGCCTCTCCGGGCCTCCCCCACGTGATCGAAAGAGAAATGCAAAGCATTTCTCTTTCGATGCGATGGGGGAGGCTCTGTGACAAACAGCGCGCGCTGATGTCACAGGGGGGGTGGGGGTTGGTCGGGGGTGGAAGGGGAAGGGCTTCCCCTTCCATCACTGCCTTTGGGGGGGTGGGGGGAAGCACACAGAGGGAGCGAGAGCGCTCCCTCTTGGCTGCGTGCCGAGGACGTAATGGTTACGTCCTCGGCACAGCAGCACTGTGCCGAAGGACGTAACCACTACGTCCTCGGCACAGAACTGGTTAATATTCCACCTATTTATTTGCCACCTGGAATTAGGACAGACAAAAGGGGGTATGCATTGCTAAAAGGCGTGAGGCAACTCAGCTGTATAATTTTGAATGCCCGATTTCAGTCAGACTCCCCTGCGGCTTTTACTCAGAAATCCCGTTTGAGTAACTCCATCATTGATTATTTTTTGGCCTCCTATTCCTTAGCACGAATAGTGGAGGATATGTTGATCATGGATACTTCACTTAGTGACCATATGATTTTGAGCCTCTCGCTAAAACTCCAAAGGTCTCCTATTGAAACTTGGAACCTTAAGAATCAAAATTTTAATTTTAATGCGAAAACAGGCTGTACCCATTGGACACCTCTGAAAATCTTGTCCTTAAAGGGATTACTTGAATTAGCGTTGAGTAATACAGTTGCCTGGCAAAAAGATCCACTAAAATCTTTCTACGAATTTATGGGAAATATTATTCAGAAAAGCCAGTCTAAATGTATTAAACCTTCAAAACTGAAATTAAGGCTCCCTCTTCTCCTTCTGAACAGGGAAATTAATAGATTGGTTAGGGTACAGTATGGGCGGGAAGTGGAAGAGAGGGGTAGAAGAACTTCCCTTCTCAAGAGGAGAAGAGTACGGACGAAGGTGAGAATAAGGAAGGAGGAAGTAGATCACTGCTGGATTGCTCTACGGTAAGCAGCCAGGGTGAAAGATAGTCATAAATTCTGGTCACTCATCTCTGAAGGGTGTGGGTCTCGTAAAACTTCCTCAGCACCACCAATTGCTGAGTTAGAATGGAGGGAGTATATCTTCTCCGTGTATGCGGAAAATGAGGTCGTTGAATTAGATGAATTGGACCTAAGGACTGGTTGTTGTTTGGAACCTGGTGCTTTGAGATAGAGGGGAACATAAGGTCAATGAGGGCATCAGGAGCAATGGGGCCAGATCAAGTCCCTATGGCACTAATTAAAAAAGAGCCTTTGCTAACACTTGCTGTTTGTATGGTATTATCCCGGCGTCTTGGACATGGAGTATCATCGTCCCTTTGTACAAAAAGGGTGATAAATCTTTAACGATAAATTATCGGCAAATAGCACTGTTGGACGCTGTTGGTAAGATCTTCACTAAAAGTATACTTATTCAGCTATCCTCCTGGGTAGAAGAAAACTCGATCCTCCCTATTGAGCAGGCCGGTTTCAGGAAGGAACATAACACCTTAGATAATATCCTTTTAATGCAGGTCATAAACAAAAAATATATTCTGCTCGGGGGGGGGGTTGTATATGCAGCTTTTATTGACTTTTCTACAGCTTTTGACAAGGTAGACCGTAAGGTATTTTGGAAGAAAATATCAAAACTGGGCGTTCCTTTACATTTTCTACACCTAATTATAGCCTTACATACTTTAACATGGTGTAAAATGATGCTAGGCGGAGAGCAGGGTCTTTCTTCTAAATTTGTGACATAACAGGGTTGCCTGTTGGCTCCTCTTCTCTTTTCCTTATATATTTATGATTTGCCATCTGTATTAGGGGACTCCCAAGGGTTTGTGCCCATAGTTGGAGGCACTCCAATTTCCTGCCTTCTGTATGCCGACGATACAGTTGTGCTTGATCTCACCTTGAAAGATCTCAACAGGCGACTCGCGGCCTTACATGATTTTCGAATCAGCACTATTTAAAAATAAATGTATCAAAATCCCAAGTAGTATGCTTTCAGGGAAATAAATCCCCCCCAAAAATTAAATTTATATGGCTGGTGGGGCAGCAGAGTCTGGAGAGGGTGAAATCCTATTGTTTTTTGGGAAAAATCCTGACCTGTTCCCTGACCGAGACCACATTTGTAAGAATAGTAGTAAAGCTTTGTCTCAATCTCAGGGGATATTAGCCTTTTATAAAGCAGTGGGCCAGCGGCATTTTTCATACCTACTCTCGGTCTATCAGGCAAAAATCCCGTCCTCTATCCTGTATGCCATCGAGGGAATCAATATCTCGAAATGTGAGTTTCTGAATAAAACTGAAGGCTGGATTCTAAGAAGCCTGGCTGCCTGTTATAATTCAGTTTCTGTGGCAGCTTTCAGGTTAGAATTCGGTTTTGAGAGTATCTACATACAGGGCCTAGCTGCAGTAATTCGGAGATCTTATTGTTTAGCCCAGAGTACAGCACACTCTCTGAGATCCTTAGCCTATAAAGAAATATTTGGCTCACTCAGAGATAATTCTCACTTTCATAGAAATACTAGCCATGCAATGCAAATTCTTCAGTTAGATGTTAATTCACTGTTATCTCAACAACCACTGCTATTTAAAAAGAGCCTAAAAAAAGCTACAAGGGAAAAAAAGTTTCTTATTAGATATGGAGTTTTGCATTAATAAATGGAGGTTAAGGGCACTAACAAACTTGGTGATTTTTAATTATCCACAACCCTACTTACAGTAGAACTTAACCCACGGAGTAAGATGTTTCCTCATCTTGTTGAGATTTAACCAATTACCTTTAAGAGATGTAACTGCTAAGTGGGATGGTTCCTCGAACATTTGTGATCTTTGTCAGCCAGGGATTCATAATGTTATGCATGTGCTATTTGTTTGCCCATCCTTAGATGAGTTATGAAAAAAAAAAATTAAACCGTTATGTGTGAAATTCAACATATGTTCTTATGATGGAGTATTGAAATTTATGTATAATCCTCCGAAGGAAATATTCTGTTTTAGGATGTTTACATTTTTTAAGGCTTTTTTAAACCTGTAATGATTTTAGCAACGCTTGGTAGTTATAAATTATAGTCACAATTTCTGAATGTTTTGATATTAATATGTTAGGGATGTATGATAGGCCTTTTGGTCTGGGTGCAGGCATCAACTCTCTTGTTAATCTGTATACTGTTCTCCATTTAAAAAAAAAAATTGGTTATTTATCAAATAGTGTTCTTATGTAAATACTGTATGATGTTTACTTACAAATGTTGGGTTGTTGCCTGATTACTTCATACTGAAATACCTTTTTTTATGTCTTTGTCTTTTAAATAGCATTTAAATAGCATTAATGCTGGGCGTGTAATTATTTGTTATGCATTGCATTATTATTTTATATCTTCTTAATTTTTTTGTTTTAAAGTTGGGTGAACATGTGGACCTCTGCAGAGTTCCAAATCGTGAAATAAATACATTGAATTGAATTGAATTGACTCCATCCTGCCTTAACTATAGATGTGAGCTTGTGTACCACCCTAACCATTGAGTATTGCCTGTACCACCCCTCAGCATTTGGCCCTAAGTAGCTCTAAGGTGTCAGTCCACTCCCATATGTATCGTGTGACTTTGCTGTTCTCATAGGGACAATAGTCATTAGGTACTGGTGACTCCATGCCAGTCAGCCAGTACATTTTGACCACAGATATTATTTGTGTATGACAGGAATAATGGGTTGACAGGTGTTTCCCCATTTATTGATAATCTGCTATCTATTAGATAAGTGAAGGTTAGTCAAGTAGGCTCATTTGTAATGTAGCTCTGAAATGGTTTGCTTGCAAACATCATGCATTTGTCAGTGCAAGACTGTTGGGGATGAAACCTTACACACACTTGGATAGTATTATAGGTGGTAAGTGCAGAGAGAGAGCCCTTCATTCACAATCTGTAATGTAAATACCAGGTATGCCAATGTCCTAGCAGTTACAGTGCTACATGGCTTAGTGTCTGCCTACATCATGTCCCATTTGTTACTTGGGGGCACATCTGATGACGTGTGAATGTCTGCTAGCCTTGGCCTAGCTGAAGTGGGTGATTAGGACAGGATTGGGTATTGTATTACTAATGATATGTTGATGTGAGATGTTTGTTGCATTTCCACTGACAGATGTAGTAGTGTGATGTGTTATCAGTGACAAGGCGGGGCTGTTGGGCCATGTATGCATATTACAACCATGTTTTGAGCATCAGAGATATGTGTTGTCAGGACTAAGGTTAAGGTATTCTCTAATCAGGAATGGTGTGATTGAGTGGTTTATGATGTTGTGAAGTCTGACTTGTGAAAATGCATGTGTGGTGGTTTTGTCTGTGGACCATAATGTAATATGTGTTTTCCTGATGTTCATCAGTTGTGACACTGCACTCAGTGAATGGGAATAGATGTGTTATATGTGCAAATATGGGCCTTTTTAGCTGCACTTTGATGTATGATTAGGTGTGATAGATATTTAATTGGTGTTTGGAGATATTCCTCTATGATTGGTTTAGACCAATCAAATGCCTGTACACATTACTTGTAAAGTACAAATCACTTGTCACCTATATGGATTTCCGACTTGTAGTGGCTTACTCAGTCATTAGTGAGAATGTACCATTATTGTACATACTGTTATGTCAGGCATGTAATGTGACCGGCAGATGCTGTCTGGTGTGTGCGTGTAGAAGTATTCACTGTCAAGAATATCTCACTAAGGATATGGACTGATCAGCTGTTATAATTGTACAGGCCTGATGTGTTAGGTTCATTCAGGTGCACATTCAATAGATGATAGGAGTATGGAGAGCTCTTATGTGTATGCAGGTAGACCTTTGAACCTCACCCAGGGCATGATGTGCATGCAGACATGGTTATGGTGGTGATCATGTGGATGATGCCAGTGGTACTGAGTTACTTGGATGTTGATGTGGGTGTGAGGGTTGGCACTCAGGGGTGGGTATTGGTGACATGTTGTGACATGATGTAGGACATGTGTATTGGCACCTGAGATTGCCTAGGCAGGATATGTATAGTGACAGATGTATGTGAGGTATGTGTTAACCCTCTCTCTCTGAATCTCTCTCTCTCCCTCCTTCTCTTTTTCCATTTGTGTGCATCAGCATCAGCAGGCAAGTGGGGATGCTGCAGGCCACGGGACCCAGAGTGCTGCTATCCGTGACAGTGAGGGACCCAGTGGCACGGCAGGCGAGGGGAGTGCCACGGAGGAGACTGGATCATCATCATCTTTAGAATCCTCCTCCCTGGCAGTGGCGGACCCTTCTATGACCACCCCAGCACCATCATTGTCCACCACCCCCATTACTACCACCGTCCTCCCTTTAGCTCCCCACCAGTTGCCTGTGCCCGCTCACCCAGGAGGATGGGCATCTCCTTCACCGCAGGCACCTCTGCCCCTGCCCCAGTCAGCCATGCTGCCCTCAGTGAGGAGGCTATTGATCTCCTGAGGTCCATCTATGCGGGCCACTCAACCATCATGAATGCCATTCAGAGACTGGCAGCTCAAGTCCAACAGAGCAATGCGTTCTTGGAGGGCATTCACAGTGCACTGGCTGGTCTACAGAGATCCTTTCAGGCTCTGGCCTACATCCTGATGGCAGCCAGTCACTCTTTGCCTACCATTTCACCTCCACCTACCTCTACCTGTACCCAAACACATCCAAAGCATGCATCCACCTCAACAGACAAGGGTTCCACAGACAACCTCAAGCACCACAAGACCCACCACCGGCATGCACACAAACAATACCCACCTGCAGACACACCAACATCCTCCACCTGCACTGACTCCCCCACCAACCCCTCCTTCATAGACACTACACCAGATCCACTGCACCCACCACGCCAACTTTGACAGATGCAGCCACAACTCCAATCTTACCCACAGTCAGCACAATAGCAGACTCGCAGACATCCATCCCAGTCACCACATCCGCAGCCACCACAGCCACCAACACACCCTCATGCAGCATCTACCATACCTCTAGTCACCACCCCAACAGACAGTCACCCATCCAGCAGGGCATCTCCCAGCACCTCCTCCCACTCCTCCCAAAACACATAAATGCCCACACTCACCCACTCAACAGACACCCACCACCCACAAGCATTCACCCCACGCACTTGCACCCAAGACAACCACACCAACACCTCCTACAACCACACCCTCTACCTCCACTCCCAAACCCTTTTGCCATGACCACCAGGTGTGTCTACAATGCATTTCCTCTAAGAGCTTTCCCTGTTCCTCTCCGACTCCGTGATACCCCAAAATGGTCTGTGTCCCTCTCCAAGTCCAGCCCTTCTACCTCCAAGTTCTCCCCTGCAATCCCTGCTAGTACCTATGCCCCTCCCCCTGCAAGAATTCGACCACTCCCAAGTTCAAGACCAAGCCCAAGGATCCCCCTCCTGAGCCCAAGCCCAAAACCAAAGACCCCCCTCCCAAACACAAACCCTCCCCTCTGCCCCCCAACCGCTGAGGTGTTTGCCTGCTCCCTTGATGCCCTTACCCTGTGTAGGTCATTTGGCAGTCAGGAGTCAAGTAGGGGCACACAAAGGTGCCATTTGTGCCTTTGGCATTTCTGACAATGGACTGCCCTTTGGGCTGCTATTTGTATATAGTTATTTTTATATTTGCCCAAAAAATGTTTTTAATACATCTGGCCCAACCTGTTGTTGGCTTTGATGGTCACATACGTGTCTTGCCTTTCTTTCCACATGGCTGTATTGAAATTGGTGCCTTTGGTTTGTTTGTGTGTGACATGTGTGTGTGTGGGTTGTGCTGGTTGTAGTGTCTGGCCTGTATGTGTGAGTGGCCCTGGCTTTTGTCCCACTGTGATGGCTATGTATTGTGTGTAGGATATGATTATGTTTGGTACATGCATGTGTGTAGATAAATTGTGTATTGTTTGTGTTGAGATGTGTAATGGTGGTGTAGTGTGTTATTCTGTGGTTGTTGCGTGTGCATGCATATGCATGGTGAGGGATATGTCAGATGTCTTGTGTTAGCGTGGTATGACATATGTTTCATTGTATAGCTGTGTGATTGTGTATATTGTATGTCAGGTGTTGGTACATGTTGTAGTATGTATGTGGTGTCATGTGGAGGTGTGTACTGAAAGCGCGTGATGAAGCATTTGTGTGTTACGGTTGTAATGTTATTGTGTGAATCGGTGTTGTTGTGTATTGTTGTGTATCACTGTACCGGTGCTGTGTATCTGCAAGTTGCTTTGTGCCTGGTCATGGTGTGTGTGTGTTCTGTGGGTGTGCATGTGTGTATGTAGGTGTGTGTTGAGTGTGCATATGGGTGTGTGGTTAGGTGTGTGTTGCGTCATCTACTGTCCTGGATGTGTATGTTGTGTTTGTGTGTGTACTTTGGGTTTTCCCTACAGTGTCAGGCAGGTGTGTATGCTCATGGTTGTTGTCTTTGTCGCTGGTTCCAGAGTCGTTGTGCGAGCAGGAGCAATGGGAGGAATTCCAGTTTGGGTTCCATGGTGGTTCCAGACTGGTTTGTGCTCCTGAAGGTGAGTGTCTCCTTTTATAGAGTTGGCTTCCACTAGGGCTTTAGTGGTGGTTCGACCGTGGCGGAAAGCTTGGCAGTGTGCGGCCTGGTAATGTGTCCAGTGGGAACATTGCCCCCGCCAGATTGAAGATGTCTAACGTCATCCGTGGTGGCCTGACCTCACTGGTGGTACTGGCAGTAGTTTGGCTGTATTCTGTTGGAAAGACTGTCATGCTCATTATTTGGCGTCTTCTCCGCTGGCCCATTGGCGTTGTGACCACCGCCGTGGACATGGCGGTCATGGAACAGCCAAACTCGTAATGACCCCCACAATGTGCTGAAAACAACATACCTTTCATAAACACATCCATTAGGCAATCACATACTGCCTTATCATGCTCATGTACCACAGCAAATTGTGAATTTGCCATGGTATACCACGGTGCAATACATAACTAAGTATTTTAATAACTATAACTTTAAAAATACTTGCACTATTCACACATACTACCCAAAATTACCATTTACACCAAATAATATATTTTCCTACCACATTGCAATTACATCCGTTGACACACTTTCATGCTATTTCTGTTCCATTACCACACTCCTCTGTATGCCACTACACTCTATGCCACTTTACTCTAGGCCACTCCACTCTATGTTATTCCACTTCATGCCAATTCACTCTACATCATTCCACTATATGCCAGTCCACTCTACGCTAATCAATTGTACTCCACTCCAGTCTATCCCACTCCACTTTATGTCACTCCACTTTTCACTACTACACTGTACACTAATACACTCTACTCCACTCCATTTTATAACACTCCAGTGTATGCTAATCCACTGCACCACCTTTCACTCTATACTACTCCAGTGCACGCAAACCCCATACAGGTACGGCATACCCCACTCAAAAAACATGTGATAGCAATGGATTAAGAAGGGGATCATGGCAAGCACTCAGGACTTTCTAGTGGTGAGGGAGTGGTTAACTGAAATAAGAAATTCAAAGGTCCTCCTCACATGTAAAGTGATGACATAGGGCCTCATCACAAGTTTGGTGGTTGGATCGCCACACCACCATGTTGGTGGTCCTGAAAAAAGCTTTACTCCGCGCAGTCGTAAGTGTCTACATGGAGGATAATACATTTTGTCCTCAACACACATTCAGGCAAACCTTAGGGGATTGCACAGCACAATTAGCAGAGGTAAAGGCTCTGGTGATGGCACTGGGACATACCTGCATTACTGGCGCCAAAATGGGTTCAGAGATTCTAAAGGTAACACACAGACTTCTGTGGGGGAAAGTAGCAGATCTGAAGGAAATGCTACCAAATGTCCACACCAGTGCATTTGAATACACATTGCTGGAAATACACTGGCTGAAGAAACCGTGAAATCAGCAGCAGCAATGGCTACTGCTGCTGCAGTAACCCGTTCAGGAGTGAAACCGGACAATGACATATGGGCTGCCGTTAAAGCTATGGCTGAAGGCACGCCCTATCCAAAAGCATTTCCTGCTAAATATTCCTACCGAATGGGAGACTGCCTAGATGCGAAGTAAAGATACCAGGTGTGGGGGTTCGAGTAATCCCCAACAAAGACATAAGATCAGAGTTAATTAAAGCAGCGCATTACGGGGTAATATCTGCCCATGCTGGTGTGGCGGCTACAATATCATTGTTGCAAGCACGTTATTGGTAGCCGGGTCTATACAAACAGGCCAAACAGTACGTCCTTTGTTGTGACATCTGCCAACAAATTAAGGGTTCCTTCGTCAAACGCCCACCGCAGACCCCCTCCTGCTGCCCTCCGGATAAAGAAATCGTGTTCCTCCAGCCTTTCCCTGGCGGTTTACCCCGCCAGGAAAAGGCTGGCAAAAGGGGTGCGCCATGGCCACCCTGGGGCAGGGGCCCCCATGCACAGCCCTGTCCCGATTTGCGGGCAGTGATATGCGCAGCAGGTGCTGCTGCACCCGCCGCACTGCAGCATTGAGCCTTCAGCAATGTCCTGGCCCAGCATTCTGCTGGGCCGGCGGGCAGAAACACTGTTTCCACCTGCATGCCCAGTGGAATGTTTTTATAGGGCTGGCGGGGTCTTCAACAGGCTGGCGGTCTGTATTTAGACCGCCAGCGTGAACACAGTGGGGAATCCCGCCATGTTCATAATGACCCCCTCAGTCTCCCACACCGCAGGCGATTCTGCCGCTAAAATCCAGTGGTCTCATTAGAATAATGAGAGCCTATGTGGCTGGATTTGAGCGGCAGAATCACCTGCAGACAAGGAGAGTAAAGCATAGAAATAACGCTACCATATTGTCACTAGAGTCAATAGACTAATTCCTACCTAGGCTATGTTAGAGCACAGTGTGTTAAGCTCTAGTTCTGCCCTTCAGGTTCCCCTGGGAAGACACCATTCCCCATATCTGAGCAAAGGCCTGAAGTGTGCATAAGCAGCTGTAGCAAAGCATTCAGCAATCAGCATACAGTCGAGGTCATCTGGCTGGAATCTCCCTCTAGTGTGTATGGCACAGGGAAGTGTTTTTATAATAAAAACAACTGATGTTCTTTCAGGCAACCCTATTATGAGTTACACAGGCAGGACCGCCAAGCAAAAATGGAAGATGCTGCATCAGCATGGTAGTCTGGAAATTGGTGGTCCGACCTCCAGTGCCGATAGCACTGCAGCCAACCACCAAGCATATTACAAGCACACAGTTGCTGTGGCAGACCCTCAAGGCGGTCAGCCAATGACAGTCTGAACCATGGCGGTTCATAGACAGCTAAGTAATAGACAACTGCACATTAGATGAATTTGAAAACAACACAGCTGACACACATTGCCACAGTGGACACACCTGCAAAGGCCACAATACAACACACCCTTTCACAGACCACAATCCTTTACATTTTAAACACAAAACACAGAAGCATGAGCACTTTTTTTTAAAAACACTATATAGATTAGGCATCCTTTTTTTCACCATCCCATAGAACACTCTGCACACACTTGTGTCCATTCACAAACTATTGCACTTCCCCTGTTTAGCAAGTCTCTATCACCCTTTTTTTACCACTGTGTTACGGTTGAATAAACCACTTTTTTCAGAAGGTAAGTTGAGTCATGGTGTATGAAATCATAAGAGTTGAGCCACAATTGTTTGGAGCACACGTCCAGCATACTCTTCTCAGTAGACAAATTAAAATGTGGGATAGGATCATCAACAGAGTCAATACTGTACACACTACCCTGCGCACAAAGGAGGACATCAGGAAGAGGTTGAACGGCCTCATGGGCAAGGTCCATTCCCTGGTCTCCAGGCACCAGCTGCAGGCCAAGAAGACTAGTGGTGGCCCTCTCAGTTCCCCATTAATACTCTTTCCCTGGGAAGAGAAGGTCTTGGCCATCCTGCATTCTGAGGGCTTGACAAGAATACATGAGGGACTGCAATCTGGTAAGTTACCTGACTAAAAACATCATGCATGTTCATAGCTCACCTTTGGCAGTTTTTACTGTTACTCCACTCACCACCTCAGTGTTCTCTTCTACAAATACCCTTGTGTGGTAACTCACAAATGAAGTGCACTCACCAGGGGGATAACATTTGTTTAGTGTGAGTAGTAGAGAGAGTTACCTGTCTGCAACTCCAAGGAGGCACTGTTTTAGCAACTCCAAACACCAGACCAGTGTTTTCTTCTTCAAATACTCCTGTTTGATAACTCTCAATTGAAGGGCACTCACCTGGGAAGATACCATTTGTATAGCAGAGAGAGTGACCTGACTGCAACTTCCAGTAGGCCTTGTGTCTGTAACTTCAAACACCAGCCCAGTCTACACTTGCCCAAACACTCCAGTTTGGTAACTCTAAATTGAAGTGTTCTCATCTGGAATGATAGCATTTGCATAGTGTGTGTAGTACAGGGAGTGACCTGACTGCAACTCCCAGGAGGCCTTGTTTCTGTAACTCCAACCACCAGACCGGTGTTCATTGTGTTAATACCCCTGTTTGGCAAATCACAAATGAACATCATTCACCTGAGGGGACCTGACTGCAACTCCCAGGAGGCCTTGTGTCTGTAACTCCAAAAACCCACCTAGTAGTCACTTGCCTCAATACATCTGTTAGTGAACTCTCAAATGACGTTTACTCACCGGGGGAGAACACTTGTATAGTGTGTGTACTAGAGAGAGTGACCGGACTGCAACTCCCAGGAGGCACTGTTTTATTAATTCCAAACACCAAAGAAGTGTTCTCTTGTCCACATGCCCGTGTTTGGCAAGTCTCTATTTTAGTGTACTGACTTGGGAGGATACCATTCGCTAAGTGTTGTGAAGTTGAGGGAGTGACATGACTGCATGAGGCCCTGTTTCTCTAACTCCAACCACCAGCTCAGTGGTCACTTGCCCCAATACAACAGTAAGTGAACTCATAAATGAAGTTTACTGACCTGGAAGTATATCATTTGTCAACTGTTGAAAAGTAGAGAGAATGACCTGAATGCAAAGACCAATAGGCCCTGTTACTCTAACTCCAACCACCAGCCCAGTGGTAACTTGCTCAAATACATCTGTAAGTTAATTCTTAAATGAAGTTTGCTCATCTGGAAGTACACCATTTGCTAACTGTGGGCAAGTAGAGGAAGTGACCTGACTGCAAGCTCAATAGGCCCTGTTACTCTAACTCCAACCACCAGCCCAGTGGTCACTTGCCCAAATACATCTGTAAGTGAACTCATAAATGAAGTTTGCTCACCTGGAAGTCTACCATTTTTCAAGTGTTGGGAAGTAGAGGGAGTGACCTAACTACAAAGCCCAATAGGCACTGTTTCTCCAACTCCGACCACCAGCACAGTGGCCACTTGTCCAAATTCCCTTGTTTGTCACCTCTCAAATGAAGTATACTCACCTGGGAATGATCAAGCACAGATCATGCCCAAAACAGTGATGTATCTGTCAACATAGCTCCGTCTTGACTTGCTGACCCAAGATGAAATATTTGAGGACAGGAATGACACCTTACCCAATATGTAAAACAAGTAGTCATAAGGCCTCAAGATGCATCAACAGATTGGTTTTGGCAATAGACACATTTACTCTGCAATGTGCACATGATGAATCCATTCACATATGCAACAAAGTCCTGGGTCTGCCTGCATCAAACTCAACTAGGCCTCCAAATGGTCAAAGCCATATCTTGGCTAGCCACTGTTTCGGTTGCACTGGTGGCAAGATGTCATTTTCAGGCCATCCTCCCAAGTGTTTATGATCTACACATTTCAGCAGCTGCTTGAGTCAAAATGAATTGGCATGCTTCACACATGTCATGCCAATACATGCAACAATAGTATTAACTGCAACTTAACTTTGTACAAGGTCTCTACTTTCTGTAACTCAAAACCATTGGAGTTAGATGTCACAATACACCCAGTAACATTGTAAATTGTACATCAACAGTTAGAGCTGCCACTGGGCACACAGAAGCCACAGAACAGACTGCCACTACACCCCTGGATGACGCCCTCAGTGAAGAAGACACTCCTTGATGTCTGGACATGGAGGATGTTTCTAGCCCATATGGGCAACCTGGTCATACGGCAACAGGGAGTCTCACTGTGGCCACCACAACACCTCCCAGTCCGCTTGCCTCAACATCACAGGCAACCATTCATTCCCCAACCTGTGACCCTAGCACAGTGTCTACCATCTTGTGGCCCCTGGTCCTGGATCCTGGGTTGCAGTGCAATACCTCAGACAATGGGGGTTTAGGAACAAGTTGGAGAGGGCACCCTGTGCCAAGGGCACAGGCATGTAAAGGTAATGTGTGTGGGAGGTATGCTGTGGGCCAGCAGGGTGAGGCCATTGGGGCTGATCTTGGCCAGGTCACCATTAGCCACATCTTGGGGGTCTCTCAGGAGTCCCAAGGTGTGATAGGCCAGGTATTAACTGAACTCTGGGAAATCAAGCAGCTACAGAAGGGCATACATAGAGAGATACAGGAACAGATGGAGACCCACAGTAACAACATGGCCTCCCTAACAGGGGTGCCTAGGGACATTCACACCACCCTGAGCAGGGATTTTCAACACCAGGCACATCCACATGGCACATCCACATGGGTGACAGCCACTGGGAGGGATGCCCTGTCAGAGAAAGAACTGGCCCCAGGCACCCCTGCCTTTGTAGCATCAGACCACTCCCCCACAGAAGTGGGGAAATCCAGTAAAGAATCCAGGAGGTGCAGATGGCAAGACATCCACCACTGCCAGCAAGTGACCTCTTCCTATAGGACCTCCTTTGTGTCCCACATATTCACTCTGTTGACTGATCCTGAAGCACCTGCCAGTTCCAATGAGAGGAGTACACTGGACTTTGGACTCCCAATGGTCTGAAATCTACTCCAATGATTTCATTCACCCTAACTGGTCCCTTCCCTTTTTATCTTTATATCTTTTGTTTCTTTCTGTGCACATTTTATTCCAGAATTAGCATTGTAATAAAGTCACCATTCACAAACTCATTGACCGCTTGCCTAATTTTCACATTTTGCTATCTATAGATGTAAGACCATGTGATCCATATGATGAAGACACAAGCTACTTGTGAAAGCAGGGACATGTTACAGGCACACAGCGTTGAGCTCAGGATTACACACATTACACATAACACATTAGAGCAAGTGTCTGGTAAAACCAAAATTGTATTCGAGTGTATAGCACATAGGCTGTCAATATGTCTGAACTGTTGGGAAAAAAGTGTGTGTGATTCATACTGAGTCAAAGTAGATATTTCAAGGTAGGAAGGATTTTGTCAGACATTGTCCTGTACAATAGTCAAACATTGAAGTGGTTGATGTCAGCAGCTGGAGCCTTATCACATACCACACAAACATATTCCAACATCACATAATCGAAGATACAGACAGATGGCAGTACAACAGTCCCTGATAACAGGGACATCATTATCCAACAACCATGCATCTGCTGGTATGACACAAACATATGTCAGTGTTGTGGCACAGGCACTGTGGTCTACAATGATGAAACAAATATACAGCTATATACAAGTCATACAGAAAGAGTGTTTAGCCAATGTGAACGGAACTGACTTGGTCGTAAGCTAGGCCTACATATTTCATGACCACACAATAACACAAATGATGCTTCAGGCCCACCAAAAGACACAAAACAAATGCAATGTGCACTTCTTTACCTCCACCCAAAAACTCTGCAAACTGTCCTGGTACAGGTCTCATATATCCAAACTCTGTGACCTACATTATCTGGAACAGTCCATGCCCACTTTTTATTTTATGTCAGAACAGCATCAGATACGTGCAGATGTCACAACTTTGAAATGCCCACTGAAGATGCCATGGTGAAGGTATCTGTACAAAGAACAAACAAAACAAGGAGTATAAGCTTGAAACCATACCTATGACACAAGTCATAGCAAGCAAATGGAAAACAAAGGACATTGCAAGGAAACTGACACACACAAAGCAACATCATCAAGTTGGGGATGTGTCAAAAGCTATCTTATCCAGCAGACTTTGGCTCAATATTGCAGAATATCAGCTCCCTAGCTGTTTCCAAAACACTCAACATCACACATTCTCACAACTACAGTTCCTTGTACAGTCACAGTCATTACATCACATGACATACTTACACTCATGAAATGTAGCTGTTGATGAGATCTAACCACAAGTCAGCTGCTTCCTCTTCACCACTGTCATCCTCACTTAGTATTTCAGAATTCTTACCTGGTGGTACTGCAGGCTCCCCCTCCTCTGGGATGTATGGGATATTCCTCCACAGGCCTATGTTCTGGAGCATGCAGCATGACACAGTGATCTGACACACTTTTGCGGGTGAGTAGAGAAGGGCTCCACAAGTCCGGTCCAGACAGCGGAATCAGGCCTTCAGGAGCCCAAACACCTGCTCCACTGGCCGCCATGTTCTTCCATGGGCCTCACTTAAGCTGATTTCCCGTGGCATAGTTGGATTCCTCAGTGTTGTCAAGAATGAAGGATTGTTTGGATATGCTGAGGAATGGAATGGGACAGAATTGCAACAATGAGTCCCTCACTTCATGATATTAGCACCTGGCATTGCACACACACAAACAGTACAGATGTGACTTACCAACCAGCCTGGCTCTCTCTGGGTGCAGTTGTGCCATCAGCTGGGGTATGGGGCTGTTCTGCATTATGAAGGAATCATGGGCTGAACCCAGATAACTGGCATAGACATGTGAGATGTAGACATCCGCCAAACAAACAACTTGCACGTTGATGGAATGGAAGATCTTTCTGTTGTGATAGACTTGTTCAGTGGCCTGTGGTGGCACCAAGCCAACATGTGTGCCATCATTGGCCCCTACCACATGTGGGAGGTGGCCAAAACCATAAAAGTCAGCCTTCACATTGGCAAAATCCTCAAGTCCGGGGAACATGATATAACTGTCAGTGTGTTTCACCATTGCTGAGAGGAAATCCTTCAACACCAGACTGGTGTATATAGGTTGGAACATACCAGCAGATAGGGCCATTGTATTTTGGAAGGATCCTGTGGCCAGGAAGAGCAATACTATCATGACTTGTGCAATGGGTGGTATCCTGTTTGGATAACTAATAGACGGCATCAGATCTGGCTCCAACTGACGGCATATGTCCACTATTGTTTGCCTATTCAGACGTAGAGCTGTATGACGTGGCATTCTTCTATGGTCTGAAGGTCTGGCAGTGAACTGTAGACAGGAAGTTGTTGCATCCTCCTTCTCCCAGGGTACCTATGTGTGACAAGACATGATTTGGAACATTAGTCAGTGTGTCCAGGGCAACGTACATGATTCATGCCAACAATATCATGTGACAAAGCATTTCTGACTGGATAGACATGACATACAGTATACATCCCACATGGCAACTACACAAAGGAACATGTGACCCCCATGGTTCTCAAGACATGTGTCCATAACATGACTTTGGACAACTCTCAAAGATGTGCTACACAATTGTCCCTCAAAATGTGACTGTATATTCTGACTACCAAAAATACAGTTGGCAGTCGTGACCCGTGCCCTGCTGTTAAATGCCATCTGTGTCCTGCAACAAACTACAATAATGGTTGAGTTTAAGGACCTACATGACTAGACAGAATAAGGATGTTTGTGATGCAACTCAACATATGTTGCAGATGTGATGCAGTTTAATAATCCCAATACAGCATTTCAGGCCACCAAAATGGCAGATGCCTGAACTACTCTGCTGGATATTAGGAACCGCCTGAGACCACCAGAGGAAGTTATCAGGGTGGTAGGTGGTTGCTGCCATGGAGGACACAGCCATAGGATAATGTTGTTGCTTGTGGTGTCACTGCCCAATGGCTGTGTCTACCGGCGGTGACAACCGCATACATGGCAGACGTGACCGTCATGTTGTGCACATTCACTCACTTGACTTCTGACACTGCTGCGAGCAACACCTCCATGACCTGAGCTAGTGTGTGCCACCTCTGGAAGCAATCATGCCACATCCAGCAGGTGACAGGCCCCTGTCTTCTCTCCAGAGGAACTAGAGAAGCTTGTAAACAAGGTCCTGTTCCTGTATGGACAGCTCTATGGCTCACCAGAGGAGCAGGTAAGCATTTCATAGGCACAATTGCTACTGTTCAACACTATCCTTTCCCTCCTCACAGGCCACAATGTGCCCCTGTGTGAGAGGTAGACTTTTTGTGTGCCTGTTGAAGTCTGCATGGCATCAATGGGATGTGCAAGATGCAGGTATTGGTGGGCAGTAACATATGTTAAGTTCAGTCACATTGAGTTGTGTGAGGTTTTTGGGGTCCTAGATCCTCCTTGTGTTGGATGCATATTATAAGGTAAGGAGACTTTACTGACATCCAATTATATATTTTTCCTTATGATGTTGTGCATGTAGACAACATGTATGTGCATGATAGCATGAGCTATGTATGCATTTTGAATGAGACATTTGAGGATCTTGTAAGCAATGTATGTAGTACCACAGATCTTTTGCCTTGCTAAACAGTGATCTAGAAATCATATCCTGACACATCCTGCCCTTCAGGTTGCCACACAAACTACATGCTAACTTGCTAATGGCCACATGATGTACTGTCATGCAAGGAAGTAATGGAAATGGATTGACATTTAGGTTCTGCATGCTCAGCCTGCAGAGAGCAGGGCCTTTCAAATTTATTTCCCAATCGGGACATAGTCAAGGCTGTGAGAAATGTCACTGTGGGTATGTAACTGTGGCACTGCCCCTCTCCCCGTACACCAACAGATCCTGTCATGTGGCCCTATATGAGGCTCTAGTTGTAACACTTGCCCTGAATGCCTCAGTCCATTTACTAGATTAGGAATGGGTACTGAGGTATATATCCCAGAAGTAGTCCATATGTGCATTTTGCATCATTGTCAATGCGTGTCTTTGACTCATGACAGGTCCCTAACTCCCACAGCTCTGTTGTCACCTTTACAGGGGTCATATTTGTCCTGTACTGCCTTATTGCACAATTGACAGTCCCACGGTGCCGACAGTATGTTGATTCCTGGGAGGGCATGAAATGTGAGTTAGTAGCTTGGTCACATAGCAGAAATTGTACAATGCATACCTTTGTATGTTGGATGCCATATCTGTAGGATAGACACATATGTCCAAAGGAGTGTTTTGTGGTACAAGTACATACCATAGAACACCCCCCCCCCCGAACTGGCATGAGTCTACAATTGTTAGGTCACATGTCCACACATGCATAAGGGAGCCACTTTCTGTTCCCACCATGCCAGCCCCTTCATTGTCACTCAAGTGTAATCATGAATTATGTGCTATGTTAGTTGCCTGTGGGGCTGTATTCAATGAGCCAATCTCACTGAGTGTGAATGTGTTGGTCTATTGAGGCCTAAGGAGTTTACCCTTCAGAAACCACATATGTGTGAGGTGCTTCATTGTGGCTCACATCATAGTGCATGTTGCTGGAGCATAGGCTACCTGATGTCAGTGGGCTTGCTTAGTCATTGTAGGCCCTGAGCAGGATAGTGGATTAGTCTGCAGATGGAAATATGTATGTCTATAGTCATTCCTATACTTATTGGCATGTGTGTTTCACACCAGTGGAATGTTAACAAAATGAAAATGTCTAGCTTTGTGTTTCTGACATGTATGTGACTCAACCATTTGGGTAAAAACGTGTTATTGTAATCTCTTGATTTGTGTTATGAATCCATGCAGGTAAATGCCCATCAGAGGAAGGATCTATGAAGAGGCATTGCTTAGAAGGAGCGGACCCTGGGGGTTCACAGCTGGCGCATCGCCCACTGTCATAAGAGGTGGGAGGACCTGAGACTCTATGCCTGGAAGATCACAGAGTGCCAGCTGGGGCTTTCATCCCAATGTGGCCCTAGTCAGACCATGACCCCCCCCAATGGCCCGCATTCTGGCGGTGGCCTACTCAGACCTTCATGGGCGTTTGGGGACAGCACAGCAGCCACAAGGTGGTCAGTACATGGCATATTCCTGCCTGTCACATTGCCAAGTGAATGTGTTAGATTCTGACAGCTCCCCCTGTCGATTAGGGATGAGCCATATGTACCACAGTAGATGAGTGATTGTTTGTTTAGACATGTTATGTGGTTTATACTGATGTACCTTGCCTATTGGACCTGGGACTTAGGACAAAACTGTATAAAATCCACAAACAATTTGCAATCATGTACTTTTTGTTGTTGTAGTGGGTGTAAATTCTATGAAATAGACCACTACTCCACAGTGTTACAGTCTAAAAGAAAGATAGTGATGTATCATTGTCCTCAGCCATGTGTCTGGTGAAATGAGTATGTTGATATCTGCTACCCAGAGGCTACTTGTCTTCAGCATGTGACATGTGCTGGTGCTTACTACTGTCTGTCATGTGAAGATGGCCATCATACATGTGACAGAGCATAAATTGTTCTTTGGGTGCAGCTACATATGAATACTTTCCCTTGGTAAGCGGGGAATGTCCATTGACATGATTTATGTGTCATCACTGTTGCCAAAATCCCTTGTGCTTACATGTCAGCATGTGTACCTTTCTCTTTTGAAAAACATTTGTAAGCTGCTGTTTCCTGCATGGTCTACCGGTGTTAATGGGCTGATTTCTGTATTCCCCCACATATATGTGCATGCCATCCTGTGTGTGGAATCGGACATTTACAATGGGGGTACATTTCATGTGGTGCCACATGCAGGAGTGAATCACCATTGATTGTTGACTGACATATACCCTCACCCATCAGCGCATGTCATTTGGCATGTACAGCTGCAGTAGCAATGAGGGACAAGACACGTATGACTAGATATTATAGCCACAATGTGCATTTCCATGCCATTGATGTGGCATCATTTAGCAAAGTGCACTGCACATGTGTAATGGGTAAGGTTTGTAACCTGACTGTTGGCATGCATCATGGAGTGAATTGCAGTTATGTTGGAATCACATGTGGTTGGGTACAACCATTAATCCACAGACATGTGAGATTTCAGGACCAAAATGAAGGCAGTGATGTAGCTTCCCATTGTGCAACATGTTGAGGGCCTTCTAAAAGTACTTGCAAATTTCTGGGCCTCTAACATACAAGGACCAATGTATTCTACTGATGCAATCAAAGCATGTCATTTAAGGGGTGCTAGGCATCAGTGGTGATTACCCTGGATCTTGCTGATTCATTGTGATGTGGATTTTAGGGACATATCTCTCTGACATGTTGCACATTTTGTCTATACTGTACATTTCCTTGCCAAATGTGTGACATGCCTGAGCAACATTAGTACTACCTCTATGACTCCACTGGGACAAATGTCACTTGGTGAAGTGTGCATTGCTGATATGTTTCCAGTGTGACATGAGTAATTCCATGTCACCTTATTCTCCAGGCTACTGTACTGGTGTCAGCAACGCAGCAGGTTTTATGAGCATCATTTCTTATTGTTGTGTTTTTGTGTATTTAACAAATAGATGTCTGAATGACCTTGAGTGGGATTTGTGGGAATGAAGTTGGCATTGGACTACTATTGTGTGACATGCATGCATATGGTATGGTACATGTAGGGGCTACTTTGAGGTTTTTTCTTACTGAGGCCTACTTGACATCATGGTAATGTTTGCAAATCACAGCTGTTGTTCAAGTGTGATTAGGAACATGTGGTGACCATTTTTCTCTTTGTATTTCCAGCATCATCCCAGGCAAGAAAAGGATACAGGGCACAATCAAGTGGGAGAGCATCTGTCCACGCTACCTCTGATCAAGACACCACCAACATGGAGAAACCAAGTGGCCCAAAGGGTGAGTGAAGTGCCACAGAAGAGACGGGATCTACATCCTTATCATCTGATTCTACCTCCAGTGGCATCTCCCTAATAGTGGTGGACCCATCAGGACGTACTCCTGCATCATCTTTGTCTGCCACCCCCAGTTTTATCGCCACCCTCCCTGTTGCTCCCCACTGAGTTGTCCATGCCCGCTCACCTAAGTGGGTGGGCATCGCCTTTGCTGCAGGCACCTCCACCGCAGCCCCTGTTAACCCTGCTGCTCGGAGTGATGAGGCTATTGACCTCTTGAGAAATATCTCTGTGGGTCAGGCTGCCATTGTGAATGCCATCCAGGGGTTGGCTTGACATCTTCAGCAGACCAATGCTTTCCTGGAAGGCATTCATAGTGCCACATATGGCCTACAGAGATATTTTCAGGCTTTGGCCTCCTCACTGATGGCAGCCATTCACCCCTCACATTCTGCCCCCTCCACCTCCCTCTTCCCAATCCAAATCCTCCTTTCCCCTATATATCCCAAGCACACAGACACATCCACATGCACCGACCTCAACACACAAAAGCAGCAGGCATAAACACAAGCACCACAAGATACACACTGGCACGCAGGCACTCAACAGTCACTCACAAACACATAAGGTCCCACTGCAAAAGACATTCCAACCATCCCACCTACCCACACACCACACAAAACACCACTACACCAGCCAGTGACACATCCACACCATACCCATAGACATCACCACAACGGACACACAGACATCCAACACACACACCAAACTTACCAACACCACCCCAACAGACACACAGCCATCCACCACATCCATCATACTTGCAGACACCACTGCAAAAGACACACACATCCACCACTCCCACATCACCCACCACCTCCACCTCCCAGCCACCAAAGACAGGCAAACACCCACACTCACACATGCAACAGACAGCACCCAAACATAAGCACATCTCACACACGCACACACCCAAGTCATCCACACCGACACACCATACAACCACTCCCTCAACCTCTAAATCCACAAACCCTTCTGCAGACCATCTCCATGTTCCAAAGGAAAGTTTCCTTTTTGACCTTGCCCCATCTCAAACTTAAGAGGCCTGACCCACCTCCCAACCCCTTCCTTCCACCTCCAAGTTCTCCCCTGCCCCCCCTGCAAGCACCCATACCCCTAACTCCCCCAAGAAAAAGCCCAGCCCTCCTAAGAAGCAGTCCACCACTCCCAAACCCAAAGCCACCCCTCCCAAATCTGACCCCCCACCCCCAAAGATGATCCATGAGGTACCTGTAGGAGGCTGGACTGGCTTGTAGTGAGTACCAAGGGGTACTTGCACCTTGCACCAGGCCCAGTTATCCCTTATTAGTGTATAGGGTGTCTAGCAGCTTAGGCTGATAGATAATGGTAGCTTAGCAGAGCAGCTTAGGCTGAACTAGGAGACGTGTGAAGCTACTACAGTACCACTTAGTGTCATATGCACAATATCATAAGAAAACACAATACACAGTTATACTAAAAATAAAGGTACTTTATTTTTATGACAATATGCCAAAGTATCTTAGAGTGTACCCTCAGTGAGAGGATAGGAAATATACACAAGATATATATACACAATAGCAAAAATATGCAGTATAGTCTTAGAAAACAGTGCAAACAATGTATAGTTACAATAGGATGCAATGGGGAAACATAGGGATAGGGGCAACACAAACCATATACTCCAAAAGTGGAATGCGGACCACGAATGGACCCCAAACCTATGTGACCTTGTAGAGGGTCGCTGGGACTATTAGAAAATAGTGAGAGTTAGAAAAATAACCCTCCCCAAGACCCTGAAAAGTGAGTTCAAAGTGCACTAAAGTTCCCCTAAGGACAAAGTAGTCGTGTTAGAGGAATAATGCAGGAAAGACACAAACCAGCAATGCAACAACTGTGGATTTCCAATCTAGGGTACCTGTGGAACAAGGGGACCAAGTCCAAAAGTCACAAGCAAGTCGGAGATGGGCAGATGCCCAGGAAATGCCAGCTGCGGGTGCAAAGAAGCTTCGACTGGACAGAAGAAGCTGAGGTTTCTGCAGGAACGAAAAGGGCTAGAGACTTCCCCTTTGGTGGACGGATCCCACTTGCCTTGGAGAGTCGTGCAGAAGTGTTTTCCTGCCGGAAGGACGCCAACAAGCCTTGCTACACGCAAATCGTGCGTTTGGTGTTTTTGGACGCTGCTGGGGCCCAGGAGGGACCAGGGGGTCGCAAATTGGACCTGCAGAGAGAGGGGACGTCGAGCAAGACAAAGAGCCCTCACTGAAGCAGGTAGCACCCAGAGAAGTGCCAGAAACAGGCACTACAAGGATGCATGGAACGGTGCTCGCCGAAGTTGCACAAAGGAGTCCCACGTCGCCGGAGACCAACTTAGAAAGTCGTGCAATGCAGGTTAGAGTGCCGTGGACCCAGGCTTGGCTGTGCACGAAGGATTTCCGCCGGAAGTGCACAGGGGCCGGAGTAGCTGCAAAGTCGCGGTTCCCAGCAATGCAGCCCAGCGAGGTGAGGCAAGGACTTACCTCCACCAAACTTGGGCTGAAGAGTCACTGGACTGTGGGGGTCACTTGGACAGTGTCGCTGGATTCGAGGGACCTCGCTCGTCGTGCTGAGAGGAGACCCAAGGGACCGGTAATACAGCTTTTTGGTGCCTGCGGTTGCAGGGGGAAGATTCCGTCGACCCACGGGAGATTTCTTCGGAGCTTCTGGTGCAGAGAGGAGGCAGACTACCCCCACAGCATGCACAAGTAGGAAAACAGTCGAGAAGGCGGCAGGATCAGCGTTACAGAGTTGCAGTAGTCGTCTTTGCTACTATGTTGCAGGTTTGCAGGCTTCCAGCGCGGTCAGCGGTCGATTCCTTATCAGAAGGTGAAGAGGGAGATGCAGAGGAACTCGGCTGAGCTCATGCATTCGTTATCTAAAGTTTCCCCAGAGACAGAGACCCTAAATAGCCAGAAAAGAGGGTTTGGCTACCTAGGAGAGAGGAAAGGCTACTAACACCTGAAGGAGCCTATCAGCAGGAGTCTCTGACGTCACCTGGTGGCACTGGCCACTCAGAGCAGTCCAGTGTGCCAGCAGCACCTCTGTTTCCAAGATGGCAGAGGTCTGGAGCACACTGGAGGAGCTCTGGACACCTCCCAGGGGAGGTGCAGGTCAGGGGAGTGGTCACTCCCCTTTCCTTTGTCCAGTTTCGCACCAGAGCAGGGGCTAAGGGGTCCCTGAACCGGTGTAGACTGGCTTATGCAGAATTGGGCACATCTGTGCCCAACAAAGCATTTCCAGAGGCTGGGGGAGGCTACTCCTCCCCTGCCTTCACACCATTTTCCAAAGGGAGAGGGTGTCACACCCTCTCTCAGTGGAAGTTCTTTGTTCTGCCATCCTGGGCCAGGCCTGGCTGGACCCCAGGAGGGCAGCTGCCTGTCTGAGGGGTTGGCAGCAGCAGCAGCTGCAGTGAAACCCCAGGAAGGGCAGTCTGGCAGTACCAGGGTCTGTGCTACAGACCACTGGGATCATGGAATTGTACCAACAATGCCAGGATGGCATAGAGGGGGCAATTCCATGATCATAGACATGTTACATGGCCATATTCGGAGTTACCATGGTGAAGCTACATATAGGTAGTGACCTATATGTAGTGCACGCGTGTAATGGTGTCCCCGCACTCACAAAGTTCAGTGAATTGGCTCTGAACAATGTGGGGGCACCTTGGCTAGTGCCAAGGTGCCCTCACACTAAGTAACTTTGCACCTAACCTTTACCAGGTAAAGGTTAGACATATAGGTGACTTATAAGTTACTTAAGTGCAGTGTAAAATGGCTGTGAAATAACGTGGACGTTATTTCACTCAGGCTGCAGTGGCAGGCCTGTGTAAGAATTGTCAGAGCTCCCTATGGGTGGCAAAAGAAATGCTGCAGCCCATAGGGATCTCCAGGAACCCCAATACCCTGGGTACCTCAGTACCATATACTAGGGAATTATAAGGGTGTTCCAGTAAGCCAATGTAGATTGGTAAAAATGGTCACTAGCCTGTAAGTGACAATTTGGAAAGAAATGAGAGAGCATAACCACTGAGGTTCTGATTAGCAGAGCCTCAGTGAGACAGTTAGTCACTACACAGGTAACATATTCAGGCACACTTATGAGCACTGGGGCCCTGGGTTACCAGGGTCCCAGTGACACATACAACTAAAACAACATATATACAGTGAAAAATGGGGGTAACATGCCAGGCAAGATGGTACTTTCCTACACAACCCCCCCCCAAACGAAGGACAATAAGACTAGCCATTACCTGATGAGTCTTCATTGTCTAAGTGGAAATATCTGGAGAGTCCATCTGCATTGGAGTGGCTACTCCCAGGTCTATGTTCCACTGTATAGTCCATTCCCTGTAGGGATATGGACCACCTCAACAATTTAGGATTTTCACCTTTCATTTGTTTTAGCCAAAGTAGAGGTTTGTGGTCTGTCTGAACAATGAAGTGAGTGCCAAACAGGTATGGCCTCAACTTCTTCAGAGCCCAGACCACAGCAAAGGCCTCCCTCTCAATGGCAGACCAACGCTTTTCTCTAGGGGTCAACCTTCTACTAATAAAAGCAACAGGTTGATCCTGGCCCTCAGAATTAAGTTGTGATAGGACTGCCCCTACTCCTAATTCAGATGCATCAGTTTGGACATAGAATTTTTTAGAGTAACAAGGGCTTTTCAGGACAGGTGCAGAGCACATGGCCTGCTTCAGCTCCTCAAAAGCTTTCTGACAGCTTGCTGTCCATAATACCTTTTTAGGCATTTTCTTGGAAGTGAGGTCATTAAGAGGGGCTGCAATGGAGCCATAGTTCTTAATGAACCTCCTGTAATACCCAGTGAGGCCTAGGAAGGCTCTTACCTGAGTCTGAGTGGTAGGGGGAACCCAATCAATAATTGTTTGGATTTTCCCCTGAAGTGGTGCAATCTGTTCCCCACCAACAAGGTGTCCCAGATAAACCACCTTACCCTGCCCTATCTGGCACTTTGAAGCCTTGATAGTGAGGCCTGCCTTTTGCAGGGCCTCCAAAACTTTCCATAGGTGGACCAGGTGATCATCCCAGCTGGAGCTAAAGACAGCTATATCGTCCAAATATGCTGCACTGAAAGCTTCCAGCCCTTGCAGGACTGTGTTCACCAACCTCTGAAAAGTGGCAGGTGCATTTTTCAAACCAAAAGGCATTACAGTAAACTGGTAATGTCCTCCAATGGTAGAAAATGCAGTCTTAGGTTTAGCATCTTCTGACAATTTGATCTGCCAATACCCTGCAGTCAAATCAAAAGTGCTTAGATACTTGGCAGATGCCAGTGTATCTATGAGCTCATCTGCCCTGGGTATAGGGTGAGCATCAGTTTTGGTTACCAAGTTGAGACCTCCATAGTCTACACAAAACCGCATTTCTTTCTTTCCATCTTTAGAATTGGGTTTTGGTACCAGTACCACAGGAGAAGCCCATGGACTGTCAGAGTGCTCAACCACTCCTAGTTCCAACATTTTCTGAACTTCTTGCTTTATGCAGTCTCTGACATGGTCAGGCTGCCTATAGATCTTACTTTTGACAGGTAAACTGTCTCCAGTATCTATAGTGTGCTCACACCAAGAAGTGGTGCCTGGCACAGTAGAGAAGAGTTCTGAAAATTGTCCTAGGAGATTTATGCAATTGTCTTTCTGCTCAGCAGTAAGACAATCAGCCAAAACTACACCTTCCACAAGAGCATCTTGATCTGTGGAAGAGAAGAGATCAGGTAGAGGATCACTGTCTTCTTCCTGTCCCTCATCTGTTGCCATGAGCAGGGTGAGATCAGCCCTGTCATAGTAGGGTTTCAGGCGGTTGACATGGAGCACCCTAAGGGGACTCCTGGCAGTGCCTAAGTCAACCAAGTAGGTGACTTCACCCTTCTTTTCAACAATTGTGTGGGGTCCACTCCATTTATCTTGGAGTGCTCTTGGGGCCACAGGCTCCAAGACCCACACTTTCTGCCCTGGTTGGTACTGAACCAAAACAGCCTTCTGATCATGCCATTGCTTCTGGAGCTCTTGGCTGGCCTGAAGGTTTTTACTGGCCTTTTTCATGTACTCAGCCATCCTTGATCTGAGGCCAAGTACATAATCCACAATATCCTGCTTAGGAGCTTTTAAAGGATGTTCCCAACCCTCCTTTACAAGTGTGAGTGGACCCCTAACAGGGTGACCAAAAAGAAGTTCAAAGGGGCTGAAGCCCACTCCTTTCTGGGGTACCTCCCTGTAGGCAAAAAGGAGGCATGGTAGAAGGATATCCCATTTCCTGCGGAGTTTTTCAGGGAGTCCCATAATCATGCCTTTGAGAGTTTTATTAAATCTCTCCACCAGTCCATTTGTTTGTGGATGATAGGGTGTTGTGAACTTGTACGTTACACCACACTCCTTCCACATGGCCTTTAAGTATGCAGACATGAAATTGCTTCCTCTGTCTGATACTACTTCCTTTGGGAAGCCCACCCTGGAAAATATTCCCAGGAGGGCCTTTGCCACTGCAGGGGCTGTAGTGGTCCTTAAAGGAATAGCTTCAGGATATCTTGTGGCATGGTCCACTACCACTAAGATAAACCTATTGCCTGAAGCAGTAGGAGGGTCAAGGGGGCCAACTATGTCAACCCCTACCCTTTCAAAGGGAAGCCCAACCACAGGCAGTGGGATAAGGGGTGCCTTTGGGGTGCCACCTGTCTTGCCACTGGCTTGACAGGTTTCACAGGACTTGCAAAATTCTTTTGTGTCCTCAGACATCCTAGGCCAATGAAACAGGGGAACAAGCCTGTCCCAAGTTTTCATTTGTCCTAGATGCCCAGCTAAGGGAATGTCATGTGCCAGTGTTAGGAGGAACTTTCTGTACTCCTGAGGAATCACTAATCTCCTGGCAGCTCCAGGTTTAGGATCCCTATGCTCAGTGTACAAGAGGTTGTCCTCCCAGTAAACTCTGTGAGAGTCACTGACATCCCCCTTAGCCTGTTTGACAGCTTGCTGTCTGAGACCCTCTAATGTGGGACAGGTTTGCTGTGCCACACTCAGCTCCTCCCTGGCAGGCCCCCCTTCACCCAAAAGCTCAGCAGTGTCTGCTTCCAGCTCCTCTGGTGTAGGTTCTGCACAGGGAGGGAATTCTTTTTCCTCAGAAGTAGAATCCACTGTAGAGGGAGGGATAGTAGGAAGTGGTTTGCTTCTACTAGCCCTAGCTTTAGGGAGCACTTGGTCCATTGTTCCAGGATCCAAGCTTCCCTGTCCTTTTTGCTTTTTGGCCTGAGCCCTTGTCAACGCAAAAATATGCCCTGGGATGCCCAGCATTGCTGCATGGGCCTCCAACTCCACATCTGACCAAGCTGATGTCTCCAAATCATTCCCTAATAGACAGTCTACAGGTAAATCTGAAGCTACCACAACTTTCTTTGGACCAGTTACCCCGCCCAGTTGAGATTTACAACAGCCATGGGGTGGCTTTGTGTTATGTTGTGAGCATCGGTTACTTGGTACTGGTGTCCAAGTATGTGTTGTTCAGGGTGCACCAGTTTCTCAATCACCATTGTGACACTGGCACCTGTGTCCCTGTAGGCCTGGACCTCAACACCATTTATTAGGGTTAGTTGCTTGTACTTCTCCAAGTTATGGGGGCAAGCAACCAAAGTGGCTAAGTCAATAGCCCCTTCAGAGACTAAAGTAGCCTCTGTGGTCTCCCTAATTAGACCAACCCCAACTAAATTACCAAAAGTGAGCCCAGCTACTCCCTTGGATTGGCTATTAGTAGGTTTGCTCCCACCACCACTGCTATTAGTAGGGACATTAGGTGTAGCAGTAGGGGTTGTAGTGGTAGGAGCTGTGGTGCCTTTCTTTGGACAACTGGGATCTGTTGTCCAATGGCCTTTTATTTTACATAAATAGCACCATGGTTTCTTTTCCTTGTTCTGATTAAAGGAGGATTTGGACCCACCACCCCCACCAGAGTGTTTTTGTGGGCCTGATGAAGACTCATTTTTAGATTTGTCCCCACCCTTGTCAGAAGACTTACCATCCTTCTTTTTGTTGCCATCTTTGTCACCCCCTGTATGAACTTTTCTGTTCACTCTTGTTCTGACCCATTTGTCTGCCTTCTTTCCCAATTCTTGGGGAGAGGTCAGATCAGAGTCCACCAAGTACTGGTGCAACAAATCAGACATACAATTATTAAGAATATGCTCTCTCAGGATTAAGTTATACAGGCTGTCATAATCAGTAACTTTACTGCCATATAACCACCCCTCCAAGGCCTTCACTGCCTGGTCAATGAAATCAACCCAGTCTTGTGAAGACTCCTTTTTGGTCTCTCTGAACTTTATCCTGTACTGTTCAGTGGTTAAGCCATAACCATCCAGGAGTGCATTCTTAAGAACTTGGAAATTATTGGCATCATTTTCTTTCACTGTAAGGAGCCTATCCCTACCTTTTCCACTAAATGATAGCCATAGGATAGCAGCCCACTGCTTTTGAGGGACATCCTGTACAGCACAGGCCCTCTCAAGTGCAGCAAACCACTTGTTAATGTCATCCCCCTCCTTATAAGGGGGAACTATCTTGTGCAGATTCCTGGAATCATGCTCTTTTGCAGGATGACTATGGGGAATACTGCTGCTGCCACCATGGGTATCTAAACCCAACTTCTGTCTTTCCCTCTCTATTTCTAAAGACTGTCTATCCAAATTCAGCTGTTGCTTCTTGAGCTTCAGTCTGGTTTGTTCCACTCTCAATCTATTGAGCTCCCTTTCTAACAATCTGTCATCAGGGTGGGTGGGAGGGACATTTCTAGATACAGAGGTATGATGGGAATGAACAGAAGGAGACCTGCCCCTTACAGAGGGCACCCTAACAGCTTGGCTACCAGCATAATGTGAGAGCACACCATCAGTATGGTGTGATTCAACCTCTGTACCAACTATGCTAGACTGTCTAGTAATGGGCAGGCTGAGAAGTTTCTTTCCTGAACCTTTTCCTGGGGGAGTCCCTGGATCAGATTGAGAACCATTAGCTACTTTTTCTACAGATTGGGCACTTATGGCCTTATCCTGTACTCTAAGCATATTAATTAACAATTCTAAGGAAGGATTCTTCCCTACACTCAAACCTCTCTCTATGCAGAGACTCCTTGCTCCTTTCCAGCTAAGGTGACCATATGCAAGTTTGGACAGTTCAACATTTTTTCCTGTGCCAGACATTTTTTAGAGAGAGTTAAAGTGATAGAAAAAGAGAAAAAAGTTTTCAGAACTTTTTGGAAAGACAGAAAAAACTTTTTAAACTTTTAAGAACTTTTTGAAAGTTTAGAAGTACTTTTCAGCACTTAGAAAAGAGTGAAAAGAGGAAATGCAAAACTTTTTGGCTATGTGTATATACACTGACCTTGTTTTGTATATTTTTCTCTTATGAAAAGTACAATGACAAGAGTGGTAAGTAGTCTCAAGCACTTATCCCACCACTGCACAACCAATGTAGGAGGCTGGACTGGCTTGTAGTGAGTACCAAGGGGTACTTGCACCTTGCACCAGGCCCAGTTATCCCTTATTAGTGTATAGGGTGTCTAGCAGCTTAGGCTGATAGATAATGGTAGCTTAGCAGAGCAGCTTAGGCTGAACTAGGAGACGTGTGAAGCTACTACAGTACCACTTAGTGTCATATGCACAATATCATAAGAAAACACAATACACAGTTATACTAAAAATAAAGGTACTTTATTTTTATGACAATATGCCAAAGTATCTTAGAGTGTACCCTCAGTGAGAGGATAGGAAATATACACAAGATATATATACACAATAGCAAAAATATGCAGTATAGTCTTAGAAAACAGTGCAAACAATGTATAGTTACAATAGGATGCAATGGGGAAACATAGGGATAGGGGCAACACAAACCATATACTCCAAAAGTGGAATGCGGACCACGAATGGACCCCAAACCTATGTGACCTTGTAGAGGGTCGCTGGGACTATTAGAAAATAGTGAGAGTTAGAAAAATAACCCTCCCCAAGACCCTGAAAAGTGAGTGCAAAGTGCACTAAAGTTCCCCTAAGGACAAAGTAGTCGTGTTAGAGGAATAATGCAGGAAAGACACAAACCAGCAATGCAACAACTGTGGATTTCCAATCTAGGGTACCTGTGGAACAAGGGGACCAAGTCCAAAAGTCACAAGCAAGTCGGAGATGGGCAGATGCCCAGGAAATGCCAGCTGCGGGTGCAAAGAAGCTTTGACTGGACAGAAGAAGCTGAGGTTTCTGCAGGAACGAAAAGGGCTAGAGACTTCCCTTTTGGTGGACGGATCCCTCTTGCCTTGGAGAATTGTGCAGAAGTGTTTTCCTGCCGGAAGGACGCCAACAAGCCTTGCTACACGCAAATCGTGCGTTTGGCGTTTTTGGACGCTGCTGGGGCCCAGGAGGGACCAGGAGGTCGCAAATTGGACCTGCAGAGAGAGGGGACGTCGAGCAAGACAAAGAGCCCTCACTGAAGCAGGTAGCTCCCAGAGAAGTGGCAGAAACAGGCACTACAAGGATGCGTGGAACGGTGCTCGCCGAAGTTGCACAAAGGAGTCCCACGTCGCCGGAGACCAACGTAGAAAGTCGTGCAATGCAGGTTAGAGTGCCGTGGACCCAGGCTTGGCTGTGCACGAAGGATTTCCGCCGGAAGTGCACAGGGGCCGGAGTAGCTGCAAAGTCGCGGTTCCCAGCAATGCAGCCCAGCGAGGTGAGGCAAGGACTTACCTCCACCAAACTTGGGCTGAAGAGTCACTGGACTGTGGGGGTCACTTGGACAGCATCGCTGGATTCGAGGGACCTCGCTCGTCGTGCTGAGAGGAGACCCAAGGGACCGGTAATACAGCTTTTTGGTGCCTGCGGTTGCAGGGGGAAGATTCCGTCGACCCACGGGAGATTTCTTCGGAGCTTCTGGTGCAGAGAGGAGGCAGACTACCCCCACAGCATGCACAAGCAGAAAAACAGTCGAGAAGGCGGCAGGATCAGCGTTACAGAGTTGCAGTAGTCGTCTTTGCTACTATGTTGCAGGTTTGCAGGCTTCCAGCGCGGTCAGCGGTCGATTCCTTATCAGAAGGTGAAGAGGGAGATGCAGAGGAACTCGGCTGAGCTCATGCATTCGTTATCTAAAGTTTCCCCAGAGACAGAGACCCTAAATAGCCAGAAAAGAGGGTTTGGCTACCTAGGAGAGAGGAAAGGCTACTAACACCTGAAGGAGCCTATCAGCAGGAGTCTCTGACGTCACCTGGTGGCACTGGCCACTCAGAGCAGTCCAGTGTGCCAGCAGCACCTCTGTTTCCAAGATGGCAGAGGTCTGGAGCACACTGGAGGAGCTCTGGACACCTCCCAGGGGAGGTGCAGGTCAGGGGAGTGGTCACTCCCCTTTCCTTTGTCCAGTTTCGCGCCAGAGCAGGGGCTAAGGGGTCCCTGAACCGGTGTAGACTGGCTTATGCAGAATTGGGCACATCTGTGCCCAACAAAGCATTTCCAGAGGCTGGGGGAGGCTACTCCTCCCCTGCCTTCACACCATTTTCCAAAGGGAGAGGGTGTCACACCCTTTCTCAGAGGAAGTTCTTTGTTCTGCCATCCTGGGCCAGGCCTGGCTGGACCCCAGGAGGGCAGCTGCCTGTCTGAGGGGTTGGCAGCAGCAGCAGCTGCAGTGAAACCCCAGGAAGGGCAGTCTGGCAGTACCAGGGTCTGTGCTACAGACCACTGGGATCATGGAATTGTACCAACAATGCCAGGATGGCATAGAGGGGGCAATTCCATGATCATAGACATGTTACATGGCCATATTCGGAGTTACCATGGTGAAGCTACATATAGGTAGTGACCTATATGTAGTGCACGCGTGTAATGGTGTCCCCGCACTCACAAAGTTCAGTGAATTGGCTCTGAACAATGTGGGGGCACCTTGGCTAGTGCCAGGGTGCCCTCACACTAAGTAACTTTGCACCTAACCTTTACCAGGTAAAGGTTAGACATATAGGTGACTTATAAGTTACTTAAGTGCAGTGTAAAATGGCTGTGAAATAACGTGGACGTTATTTCACTCAGGCTGCAGTGGCAGGCCTGTGTAAGAATTGTCAGAGCTCCCTATGGGTGGCAAAAGAAATGCTGCAGCCCATAGGGATCTCCTGGAACCCCAATACCCTGGGTACCTCAGTACCATATACTAGGGAATTATAAGGGTGTTCCAGTAAGCCAATGTAGATTGGTAAAAATGGTCACTAGCCTGTAAGTGACAATTTGGAAAGAAATGAGAGAGCATAACCACTGAGGTTCTGATTAGCAGAGCCTCAGTGAGACAGTTAGTCACTACACAGGTAACACATTCAGGCACACTTATGAGCACTGGGGCCCTGGGTTACCAGGGTCCCAGTGACACATACAACTAAAACAACATATATACAGTGAAAAATGGGGGTAACATGCCAGGCAAGATGGTACTTTCCTACAGTACCTTCCTGCTCACTTGTTGCCCCTTCTTAGGGAGGTTCCTGTCAGTAATAGGAGTCACATGTGGGCACAGTTATGTGCATGGACATTGCAATATAGAGTGGCCATTGGCCCTTACCTTTAAGCATTTCAGGTTTATAAACAAAAGTTTTTTTTTTTTGGGAACACATTTGTCCTCCAATTCTTTTTCTACCTTTCTGTTGTTCTTCAGTAACTTGTTTAGCCTGCCTACAGTTGTGTCTGTTTCAGCCTGACTGCTGATCCATTTGCAAAATCTGACTTTGTGGGCAGTGCTGGTGTCACCCCAGACAAAGGTATATGTTGACTATATATGTGAATGCAATTGTGTTGTAATTGCATTATGTTCTTTTTGGTAAGGTAAGTATTTCAACTTCTGTGTTCCAATGTCAGCATGTATAGTATTAAAGATTTCCCCCTGTTATAGATTGTATGGTGGTCATTACAACCTCGGCGGTCTTTTTGTGTTGTGTTTGGAAATGTGTGCGTGTCTGTCTGTATGTCTGAATGGATGTGTGCGTGTATGTCTGTATGTGGGTGTGCGTTTATGACTGTGTGTGTGTCTGTAGGCATGTTTGGTGATATGTGTGCGGGTATGTGTGTTGGTGGTGTATGCATGCGTGTACGGTGTGTGTCTGGGTTGTGATGTTGGGGGTAGGGGTGGGGAGGGGGGTCCTGCCACCTTTGGGGGGTGGCAGGGGGTGGGGGCTTTGGGGGAGGAAGCGGGGTGGGGGAGACCCCTATCAGTGCCAGGGAATGAATTCCCTGGCACTGATAGTGCTTACCGCTATGGATTTCATGGTGGTTCCCAACCCCATGAAATCCATGGCGGTCAGCCGGGTCGTGATACCGCCGGCAGTCTTGTGACGGCTGCCGGGCTGGAGACCCAAGTCTCCAGCCCAGCGGTCGTCTCCGCCCTGGTTGTCGGATCGGAGAAGTGGCCGATGACCATGGCGGTAACCGCCATCGTCATAATTCCCATTTTTTTACCGCCAGCCTGTTGGCGGTAAGACCGCCACTTCTACGCCAACTGCCAGGGTCGTAATGAGGGCCTATATTCCACTCACGTGTGGGAGCTTGAGTGTTGTTTGTGCAGACATGGAGGGTGTTCAATTGTGCTACCTTTGCTTGTATTTGCATGTGTCCATTTAGCTGTGTGTACATTGCAGCTACGTCATCTAGTTGTATGTTCCATGTAGTTGCAGTTGTATTTGTTTGGTTGACTTGCACTTACACATTCTGTAGGTAGAGATGTCACTTGGCTCTACTGTTGTTTGTCTCTGAGATACCAGAAGGGCGAGTTCCTGTGCAAATGTTGTTTTCTGGGCATGTGAAAGGTGTGATGTGCCCCAGTGCAGCTTCCTTCCCTGACTGCTCCAGATGTGGCCATACCTATTGTGCAGATATTGTTTGCATTGTGAGCTTTGGACATTTGCCTAACAAATTATTGCTTATCCGATTGACCTTCCATTGTGTTACAATGTGGGTGATATGTGTGGGTCCATACCAGGGATGTTTAATGGGAGGGGGTTTTTGTGTTTCATGACACATCCATACATATGTGTTTTGAATCTGAGTACAGTCCATGGCATGTGTGCAATGTGAGGGTGTCAGTTGTATTGGTAGATGTGATGTTGCTGTGTCGTTGGTGTTGTGTGACACAATGTTGTGTACACTTCATTATCTCTGTGCCTAAGATGTGCAGATGTGTGTTTTTGTCTAATGTTGTGGTGCAGTGTAAATGATCTGCCCAAAGGGGGTATTTATTAGCTCTGAATGCATCCTTCTTTGTGCATGACTCCGACTGTGACTGTGTACACAATGACGTGTACTTGGTGCCTGTAGAGTGACCCTTATATCATGTGGCGCAACAATCTGTTGTTAAGGTTAATGAGACAGGTATGTGTGTGTGTACGTCCATGGTGGAATGGATTTTGTGCAGCACCTTCAATGAGCAACAACAGTAGCAGGACATGTGCAATGGGCTCCATGGCTATACAAGACATGTAACGCTGCCTGCTCATGAGTTGCTCCCTTCATACTATTCCTTTTCAACCTGCTGAGACATGGTGGATGGACTGCCACAGTCACATTGTCGGTGTGCAGCCTCAAAATGTGCCTGGTGGCAACACAGACTCCGCTGGCGTGTTTATGCTGCCTCATGACTGCGGCAGTCTGTGCAGCATTGTGATGCCGGTGGAACCGCAGTGGTCTTTACTCCATAGGACTGTATGACTCGTAATACAGTGCCTCGACCGCCATCGCTGCAATGGCAGTGCACGGACATCCAAACTCATGATGAGGGCCATATTCTGAGAGGATGTTTTATGAAACTTGATTAGGTTTCCTGTACCGGGGAAAAAATTCAGCAGTACGGAATAACTGGGACTGGTCTTGCATGTGCATATAGGTGAGGTGGAGCATTGTGGCAAATATAGAGCGAGTTCCAGGAGACTTTATTGTTTTTTTTTTAAATGTATACATTGTTTTTACGGGGGCACGACAGTGGCACACTATTACAGGGCTGCTCACTTTGCCAACTCTTCCATTGTGCCCCTGCCCTTTTCTTTCTATCACACACTTTTTTATTATTTTTTTCATTATTCTGTGGGGCTCCAGCAGTGCACAGTTACAAAACCACTCAATCAATCAATAAGTCTTTTGTAAAGAGTGTCTCTGTCACCCCTGGGGGTATCTGGACACTGGGGTGCTATGTTTTTGTGAAACAGCTGGGTCTTGAGTCTCTTTCTGAAGTTCTGCGAGTGAGGGTGGAGCTTGGAGTGGGAGGGGTAGGCCATTCCAGGCCTTGGCAGAGATGTAGGAAAAAGTGTGGCCACGGCTGCAACTGTGTGTGCAAGAGCCAGAGAGGAAAAGTGCAGGTGTCTTGTGAGTTGGTGTAAGTGTAGACTGTGGTTGATGTAGTCCAGTCCTTGATCATGTAGGGCTTTGTAGGCATGCATAAGGACCTTGACACAATATCTCTTCTGGACGGGGAGCCAGTGAAGGTTTCTGAGGTGGGGGTGATGTCGGTGTGCCGGGGAAGGTCCAGGATGAATCTGGCGTAAGTGATCTGTATTGACTGGAGTCTCTTTATGAGCTGAGAGGACATGCCAGCATAGAGAGCATTGCTGTAGTCGTGGCGTTTGGTGACGAGGTCCTGGGTGACAATTTTTCTTGTGTTTTTTCTGGGATTCATCTGAAGATTCTGTGGAGCAACCAGAGGTCTGGAAGCAGGAGGAGGAGACTGTGTTGATCTGCCGCTTCACAGTCAGCCCACTGTTGAGGATGATGCTAAAGGTTGTCTGCAGACATGGGAGTGTCTCTAAGTTCAGCTGGCCACCAGCTATGGTCCCAAATGGAGGTGTTTTTCCTGAAGATCAGAACTTCTGTCTTGTTGGAGTTGAGCTTGAGGCAGTTGGTTTTCATCCAGTCGGCTACTGAGGTCATGGCATTGCAGAAGTTGGTTGTGGTGGTGGAGAGGTCTTCAGAAAGTGAGAGGATCAGTTGGGTGTCGTCTGCGTAGGAGATGATGTTGAGTCTGTGGGATCTAATGATGTCGGCCAGGTGGGTGATATAGGAATTGAACATAGTGGGGCTGAGGATGGATCTTGGGTTACACCGCAAATTATGCTCTTGGGTGCGAAGTAATGGGGGTAGTCGGACGCTCTACGTGTGTCCTGCCAGGAAGGAAGAGATACATTTAAGGGCTTTGTTTTGTATTCCAATGCTGTGGAGTCTGTTGATGAGGGTGTGGTGGGCAATGGTGTTGAACGCAGCTGATAGGTCGAGGAGGATCATGGCGGCGGTTTCTCCTCGGTCAAGAAGTGCTCTGGTTTAGTCAGTGGCAGTGATTATTGTGCTCTTGGTGCTGCGTTTGGAACAGAAAACAGATTGCGAGGTGTCCAATAGGTTGTTTTCTTCCACGTAGTTGGTGAGATGCTGATTTATGGCCTTCTTTAGTACTTTGGCAGGTAGGGGAGTAAAGAGATGGGTCGGTAATTTTTGAGTTTGTTAGGGTCAGCAGAGGGTTTTTTTAAGGAGGGGTTTGATTTCCACCTGTTTCCATTTGTCTGGAAAAACTGCTGAGGTGATGGAAGTGATGAGGATGCTAGTGAGTTCCATGCTGATGAGGTTGGTTCACAGGTTGAACAGGTGATGAGGCATGGATCAATGGGTGCCCTGGAGTGAATGGATGACACGATGGCTGAGGTGGATTGAGTGGTGAGTGGTGCCCAACGTGGATATTATACTGTTGGTGTGTGCAAGAGGTCGAGAGAGCTGAGGTTGGATATCGTGGGTTGGGGTGGAAGTTGTAGATGGTGGCGATCTTGCTGTGGAAGTAGTCTGAAACGGTGTTGTGAAGTTCTTGGGAGGGGTGGATGGTATTCTTTTGGACTAATGAGTTGGAGTACTCTTTGACTATCTTGAAAATGCCTTTTGTGCTGTTGGATGCTGAGTCGATGTGGGTCATGATTGCCACTGTCTTGGCCTCCTTGAGATCTTGTGGTAGTTGCTGAGGGCTGCTTTGTGGGCTGCTCTGTTTGAGGTCTTCCTGGTGGATTGCCATTGTTCTTCTAGTTTGCAGCAGCTGGCTTGGTGGCTCTGAGCTCCAGAGTGTACGAGTGGCGCCTGTAGAGGTTTTGTTGGTTTTGGCTGGTTTAAGCAAGGCAATTGAGTCAGCGCATTTTGTGATCTAGGAGAAGTTCGGGATGGCCTGGTCAAGGTCAGATGAGGCCTTCCGTTTGGATGAGCTGAGGGCCTGCATCCACTGTGATTCAGTTACTCCATTTGAGGTAGTCTGCTCTGGTGGTGTGTTGGGTGTTGGTGATGGGTAAATGTATGATGATGTGGTTGGACCAGGACAGTTCTGTGACGTGGCTGAATCTAACTCTGTTGCTAGAGATGAAGAGGGGGTCAAGAGTGTGTCCGGCCTTGTGCGTGGGTACGTTTACTAGTTGGGTGAGGCCTATGTTGCTCAGGCTCTCGAGGACAGTGATGGAGTTGGCATTGTTGGGGGTCACTGATGTGAAAATTGAGGTCACTGACTTGAATGTAGTGGTTGAAGTCGATGGCTAGTGGTGTGATGATGTTGGGGATGGTGTCACAGAAGGCTGGTCAGAGTTCTATGGGTCTGTTTCCGAGGGTGCCTCTTAGGGTAGTTTTGGCATCAGTTTATAGTTGGAAATTGAGGTCTTCCTTGAGGGTTGAGGTGTCTTCATTGGTGGTGTTGTATCGAATGGTGTTCTTGAATATGATGGTGATGTCCCTGCCAAGTATGTTGGTATGGTCTTCGTGTATGAACTTGTAGCCGTCGGGTGTTTCAGTGGCGATGTTGGGGTTTAAGGAGGGCTTAAGCCAGGTTTCGGTGATGAAGGCAGTGCATGATGATAAGGAAGTGATAGTGTCCCAGATTTCCTTTGCTTGTTTGCAGAGGGATACAGCATTGAGCAGGATAGATCAAAGAGGTTCCATGTGGGGGCGGTGCTGGGTCCTGTGTGGGCTGGCAACTCGGTGCTTCAGGAGAAGCAGCAGTTTTGGCAGGGTGAAGGGTCATTTGGTAGCATGAGAAGATGTGGTGCAGCAGTTGTTGTTGTGGCAGCCAGGATTCAAGGCTCTGTGCTCCTCGTGGAGTAGTTGTGAGTGGCTGGAGGGCCAGGGTTCCTACCACTGGCTGCAGTCCAGGCATGGATGGGCACAGAAGGGCTTGCATTTGGTGTGCCTGTGGCAAAAGAAAGTCAAAAACTAGCAGAAAAGAGGAGGAAAAGGTGCAGAAAATGAGGAGGAAAGAGGAGGAAAAAGTGCAGAAAAGGGAAAAGGATCAGACAATGAGCAGAGCAGAGGAGAAAAGGAGCAGACAACAAGCAGAGCAGAGGAGGAAACATGCAGACAATGAGCAGAAGAAGGCAGAAGAAGGTAGCAGAGGTCAAGTTGGGCAGGAGACTGTCATGGGGGAGCTGTCACAAGGACCTGGTCCCTTTTTTCTTTTTTTGACCCTTCCATGTGTATACTTTATTTTTTTATTTGTCCATTTTGAAATGGGCATCTGTCATCTTGGAAGTGTAAATCAAGAAAAAGTGTAAAAAAGCTTTCCAAGATAGTCACCATGCCTGAGCATGAATGCCAATGTGTGCATATGCATCGACTCCCATATTAGAGCAGTTTTTGTTATGCTTTAAAAAAGCATTTCTCGATTGCAGCTGGTGTGCATGTGTGCTTATGCACTGCGGAAACCATTGAATAGATTTATATGTATTTAAAGATGTCGACCTATGCATCCAAATGAGTGTGTGTGCAAGGACACCCATCTTGGAATGGTTTTGGCCATAGACTTTGCCAAAACCAAAAAGAATTGGCAAAGTCAATAAAGCTGCACCTCCATTTAAAAGGTGAAACCTTTTGGCTTTGTCAATGCTTTTAATTCATTATAATAAACTATATACATATCTGTTTCTGATCATTCATGACTATATTATTACTCTAATAATAAAACATTTCTTAAATCCATAATGATTTTGAGGTGTGTATTCTAACAAGGAAAACACTTGATCTGTTCCAGTGTCCATAATAACTACTTACCATTTAATTACCTTCATTTGGTGTGAAGGATCTATGAAATCAGAAAACTTTACTGAAAGTAGGAAAAAAATAGAAAGAGACTTTGACCTATACATCTTGAGCCAAAAATGGGAACTCTGAAGAGAATCATTGCCATGGTATTATGTATTATCTCCTCAAACTATTTTTATGTAACATATTTGTGTGTGAAGAATTATGCATCAGCATGTTGTAGAGTTTCATACTATTAGCAATAAAATGGTGTGAAATTCTTAGGGTAATCCATATTCCTAGGTATCTCTTCTGTATGACCTCAGAATTCAACTTTTAACAATTTCATGCCATAATAAAACACATGCCAAATATGCCTTACATCCTGATATTTAGTGAAATCTTGTAAAACCGTATGTAATTAATTGTTTTTACTGCCACTATTGCAGTAGAAAATTGTCTTCTTTTTATCCAAATGTGCACCATTTGTTGTTGTAGAGGTTTCTTCATCAAATTGGCATAGCAAGAATATTTTGAGGATTAACATTTGGTGGAAAAGCAGCAATATTAATGTAGGGTGGCAGAGTTACTGCTAGCTTACTCCTACCTAATTTGTGCATTGGAAACGTAACCCTTTACTTGGAATACATTGTCAGTCCCTAAATATAATATTAGCCTTTTTGAGACTATTGTGCAAATAGCATGCCTTTCTAGTGCATCTCGTATTTGGCCACAGGCTTTCTGATTGAAGGTTTTCTGTGCTGTCTTTTATGGAGAGTCTTTGTTCCTTTTGATTTGTAGGCATTTGTGTATGAATGAGTAATGCTAATGCTGAAAATATACAGGAGTCCCACTGTCCACTATTGACCTCTTTGACTGCAATAAGTCCTAAGAGAGATGCAAGAAACCAATAAAGGAAAATCTAGGGCACAGGTGCCTAGATTGTCAACAGAGTAGCTAAGGCTCTTCCATGGCTTAAGTGAAATAAGTTGAATAAATAGTTCCGAATTTAGAGGATAATCAGACTGAGGTTCAAAGCAAGATGACTGAACTACATAAGGGCTTGTCAGTTGATATGTTGAACAGGAGAACTTCAAAAACCACGAATGCTTCTTGAGTTTCCATCTTTTGGGCATTCTTGAATAAATTAATAAGTTGGCGGTATGAATACCCTCGGTGTAGAAACCAATTTCAGAATGTATTTTCACAGATTTTCAGTGGCATTTTGCCATTTGCTGTGCCCACTGAGTGTCATTTTTCTTCCTAGAAAAACAAGTTGTACCCCACAACCTTTCCGTCTACTTTGCTGTTTTCTGGACCAAAGAAAAAGTCTTAGCCAAAACTATGGAACTTAAGAATAATAAAGTACGCTATGTGTATAAATTCCGTGTATAATTTTTTAACTTTGAGAGATCTAAGCTGCCATTGGGAAATTAGGTAGGGTGCATTAAGGCACTTGCTTAGAGGTTGCAATCATTCTCTCATTTTTCAGCAAGAAACATATTTCAAACAGGGCATGGGGTCTCATAGATGTAGTTAAGAATGGATAAAAGTAAGATTTGTCTCCTTAAACTCTTCTATCAGTGAATGTTTGTGCTTTCGAAGAGTTTTCATGACACTATTAAATTGGTAATTGCCAATTTATAGTGTTTTATTTTCCTTCATCAAACAGACGTTTGTTGTGACTAATTTCTAATTGAGAACCTCATGATCTTAACTGAACTGATCTGGCAAATATCTCTCTTGAAGGATATATAATACTTGCTGGATATTTCACCTTTGTTCAGTTCCTATGTTTGCATAGGCTTATAAATGGCAGTTACAAAATTAACTCAGCAGTGGTTTTTAAAAGAATGTGCATGGAACACCACTTTGCTGATGTTTGACATTCACGTAATCCTGGATCCTGGGTCCATATTTATACATGTTTTCGATTAACTACTCTATAACCTCTTTTCTAAATAATTTTTGACGTGAACAGAGGCTAACCATATTTCTGCTGCTTTTTAAATCATGCTACATTAGTCATGTTCTTTGAAACTCCCAGAAATCTATTACATAAAACACTCACACAGTAATTAGATAAGTTGTCAATCAATTTTTAGAAAATATGAAAGCATTTATTCCCCTATTTTTTAAGACAATATGGGATTGGTGTATTTCTCCTTTGCTTTGGATGCATTCAAGAATGCCATGCATTGAAAAGAAAACATTACTTTTACCTTTAAACTAGCTCATCAATGAGCAGCATTTTTTCTCTTACTTCAGGCCAATTGGAGAGATGCTAGCCGGGAATTCTATTCCCTTCATGAGTTGATCAATGCTTAATTTACATAAAGCAAGTGAATGTACTGACTGAATTGTCTTTGGGCCATCCATGAAGAGTCAGATAAGAGTTAGAATAAATGCATAATGGTTCTGGAAACTGGTCCAGTTTCTTATGATCAAGCCTAAATAAGTTGCTAGTTTTATGGTTACTATTATGAAGCATCAGTCTAATCAAAATGTTCCTGAATGTAGAATGCCTAAGTTGTTTAATTGCCTTAAACATGCCTTACCTCAAGCACAGCATATCCTTAATCCTATGCTGTCCTTTCACAGAGGCCTAGATTGGTGCAGCCACAATGTATGCCACAAGCTATAAAGGAGTCAGGGAAGATGAATTACCAACTAAACATTCCAAAGTTAGTCTGATATGCCAAAGTGTTACAAAAGTCATCAGACTGTGACAAGTTTTATTTTATGGCAGTAAATAGAAAAGCTGTACTGACACGTTTTAAGTGTGCAAATGCTTATATTTCAAAGTTTGACTTAGGTGCCTTCTGAAATAAATCACATGCTAAAGGGTTAAAACTCATGTTAAAATATAACTTAGACACTAGACTAACAGTACATATAGGAAGGGTATTACATTTCTTGTGATTAATGAATGATTAATGACTTTGAAAATGTGCGCACAATGAAATGCACTTCTCTATTATACTTAATGTAATGCACCAACAAAGCTTTTCCATTTACTGATATTGATTAAATATTATTAATGATGAATTCATGCGTTTGTACATTATATGTGTTTTACCAAAATGTATTAGTTACATGCATTTTATATTTTTCATTGTGTTAGCATACGTGTGGGCTGTAGAGCTTGCATTTTGCAGTCATGTAAAAGTATTGAATTATTTTTTCATAATGTGAAGTCTTCTTTCAAATTTCATTCCCATGAGAAGCAAAGTTCTTTTGTAATACATTCATTGTTTAAGCATGGAGAAATGTACCCATTTCTCCTTGGAAATAATAAAGTTTCAAACCTGCTTGGAGTCGCACGAAAGGAGATATTCCCATGACAGACTTTGGAAATTGTCAAACTGTTGCAACCTGGAGTCTGGGGATGAATTATAATTAGATGATATCGCTATTCAACGTATTATGAATTGCTACCCTTGGAAAATCAGAATATTTCTTGTGAATTGATCTACCAATTGACATTCAAACTTTAGTAAGTCATGGTTTTGGTCAGTCTGCAGCATTTACTTGAGCAGCCTTGAGCAGACCTTTGCTACTTGCATAGGTTGACCTTATGCTTGCTGATTCTGATGTCTTGCTGATGAAGATTTCCTGAATGCTGTATCCATTGGAGAGGTATCTTCCTCTCTGCTATTTGTCCTCACCCGTCATGCCCTTTTTAGATTTTGCTCTTTCAGAAGACTGATGTCTGAACCTTTGATATGCTGACACTTTCACTTTTTATTTATCTTTTGCCTAACTTAGTTAGTGTCCTGTTGTCCAAGATTTTCTTATTCCAAATTATTTCTGTCCTTTTTGGACTTTTTGTATTTTGCCTGCACGTTAGCTATAGGGCTGACCTGTGCCCAGCGAAAGAATATTGACTCTGCTAAATTTAAATTGACTTATGATTGTAAATGCTGAGCTTTGTGTGATATCTGTATCTCAGACATTCATATTGACTGTATGTGTTATTCTTCTTGAATGCTTAGTTTTATTAATGTTAGTTTGCCTGAATCTTTTTAGTCACTTTAGGTAACTCTTAGTTATTATGTATCTTTATAATTTGGTTCTGTGCATTGACTACATGACTTTGAGCTTGTGTTTGTCATAAATCTTTTCACTTTAGTCCTGATGGGAGTTTTCCCTCTGTGGTCACCTTACTCATGGTATCTAAATTGTTTGGGTGGTGTTGAAATATTGTTGATGGTTCACCACACATCCTTCTGGGTCCAAAGGTCCGTCAACCTTGTTCTGCATTTGATTCCTTCGAAGGAGGAAAAATGCATCCACACACCTCTCACTTTTTTCATCTTGCCATCTTTGTCAGTTTTCTTAAACCCTGAAACCTTACTTGCAGCACTGATTCATATGGCCCTTGGCATTACTGAGTGCAAACCATAACATTTTGGCCCAATTATTGCAAGTTGTACGATGGCTTAGACTGCCTTTCTGATTCAAATGGATGTGCATGGTTTTATTCCCAGATGGCAAACAGTCTAAAATATAGATTTTCTGCTGGAAGCAGTAGATCTTTATACCACTAATTATCTTTCAGTGGCAGTGATATTGTTTGATTTCAAGAAGGCATATGGCCTCATAAACTGGGATTTTCTTTTTCGTGAACTCCACTGAATTAATTTGCTTTCCCAGCTCAAGAGTCTGATTGTCTCATTGTATCACAATTCCACCACTTGTGTTGTCATACTCAGTGATACAAGTAAGTTTACCCTGCACTTGTCAAGGATGTATAGTGTCCACCATTGTATTCTCTTTCTTTATAGAATCTCTAAATATTCATGCTTCTAGTTCTAATCTAATAGTTTCACCAACAGTCGGTCATGTATAAAAGTGTACGGCAAAAATATTATCATGTTTCTTCAGATTGAATAATATAACCATGGTTGATTACACGCAGATCCTTTACTGATCTTGTGCTACAAAATGAATCAGCATTAACCAAAACATTCTTTCCAAAGTATCCATGTGACGTTCTGCTTCTGCCACTTAAAATTAACTAAGCAGTCATCCCCAAGTGATACTTGGTGGTATGAATGTCAAAGAATCCTTTAGCATTACATGATCCTAACTACCCCTGACTGTGAAGCAATAAAGGACATCTGTTTAAGAATTGGCTATTGGCAGATTATATCATTGTTATTAATGTTGCTTCTGACAGTTGCTTGATTTCTTCACTCAGCTTATATTGAAGCTCAAGAGAATGCTTTCTAGTTTCCCTTTACCTGCATCTATTGCTCCTACTAGAAGGGGACTGTCTTGTTCTCCGAGGCCTCATTTTTTAATTATTTTTCATCTCTGACTAGTCAGTTTGTTCACTTAACCATCAATGACGGTAGCATTTGCTCTGATAATGATTTAGTTCATGGCATGGTGCAATATGATACGATCTTGGACCTTGCTTGCTTTTTGGGAATTACTTATAGCTTCAAATCTGTTACTGTCAGACCTTTGATAGCTATTATATAAATACAAAAAAATATTTCAATATTTTAAGGTACCTGGTTTATAGTGGACTACACCGAGACGCGCTTGAGCTGCTTCTGACGACCATTCCACTATCTGTACAGGGTCCCGACCCAAGGCTTATCAGGGCCTTTCTTGCTCACCTGCCTTCTACTGGATCTCCACTCACCTACTGCCAGCCGCTCAACTTTATATTACTCGCCTACACCACCATCGACTCTACGCATTACTCATTTCCCTGGCCGAACGGCCCAGCCTTGATGAAGTCACCTGTGTGACGAAACACATGTTGGCTGTTTCTCGAAGACAACACAAGTCTGTGGCATACTGTGCCTACAAATAAAGACACTTGCATCATCGACTGTGGACTTTTCTAATTTGTTCTCCACATCCTGAACCTGAACACCAGGGACACTTGTCCTCAATACGAACTGGGATCATACTATCCTGTGTGCCGTGGTCATATTGCTCCAATGCAAGCATTACATCACTTTGTAAAAATGGTGCAGGAGAAAGACCCCCTTAGCGCCACCTTAGCGTAAAAAAATTATGCTAGGGCGGTGAAAGTTGGAGCTAAGGGCTTGTAAACATGCCCTTAAGTCTTTTGCAGTGAGAATATTGCCAGGATTGATAGTTTATGCATTTAGAGCACTGTGGTGGTCATTACAGCCCTGGCGGACGGTCTTAAAGCGGCGGTAAGACCGCCAACAGGCCGGCGGACAAAAAAAGAGAATTATGACCCTGGCGTGAGCCACCAACAAAGACAGCCACTTTAACACACCGCCCGCCACGGCGGTACAGACAAGCAGCGCGGCGGTCACCGCCAACAGACAGGCGGAACACAATGTACCGCCCATAGTATCACAACCCGCCAATCCGTCACCTTTTCCGGGGCGGATTCACCGTGGATAAAAACACGGCGGAAACAGCTTTGGCAATGGGAAAACGCTCACCTGAACACATCCCACGAGGAACGAGGACTCCATGGACCCGGAACTCCAAATACTCCCTGCCCTTGTGTTTCTGCTCCTCTACGACCATCATCTACGTAGGCACCGAAGACAACGGTGAGTACTGCACCTACGACATGGGGGAGGCAAAAGTTAGGGGGACACCCACCAAACACCCCCACCCCCAACCTCGCATTATACAACATACACACCAATGCATTCACAAAAATCACAGTAACAACCTACAATCCCCCCGGAAGAATGAAAAGACAAAGCGAAATTCGGTCAAACATTGTAATGTGGCAATATACATGTCATACAAAAATATACAGATATATATGAAAATCAGTCATAATTATATACAGTACGAGAAGTAGTGCAGATATGTACACAACAATGTCCGTGCACCAACAGTCCAAAAATGCATGGGCGAGGCCCACAAAGGATACCTGACCACAATCGGAGAGAACACTGCCGGGGCATCAGATAGAAATACTACAGGCACCTCAGGGGGAAGGGAAGGGGGGGCACCTCAGCCGGATGACTGCAAAGCCAGATCCACGACGGGGCTCCATGCCCATTTATGTATCCTGGGGAGTGCAAAGCCATAGTCTTTCAAGTCTCTACAGTGGGTGGGGTGCCCACTGTGCCATCCTGGAGAGTGCAAAGCCACAGTCTCTCAAGTTTCTACAGTGGGTGGGGTGCCCACTGTGCCATCCTGGGGAGTGCAAAGCCACAGTCTCTCAAGTCTCTACAGTGGGTGGCATGCCCACTGTACCATCCTGGGGAGTGCAAAGCCACAGTCTCTCAAGTAGATGCAGATCTCCACTGGTACTGGGGGGGACTTGTGCCCAGAGTGCTTCATCCTGTGCAGGACAGACAGAGTGGATGCAGGTCTCCACTGGTTCTGGAGGGGGACTGGTGCCCAGACTGGATGAGTCTCCCCGTGAAAGTTCCTGTCCTGTAACTGTTCCCGATGCACATGGGATAAGGATGCCTGATGTGGCGGTCTATTCATTCCTACCCGGTGCTTGCCCTGTTCAGCGGTGCTTCGACATGGCGGTTCAGGACTGTTCAGCAGTGCTTTGCCATGGCGGTCTTTGCCCTGTTCAGCGGTGCTTTGCCATGGCGGTCTTTGCCCTTTTCAGCGGTGCTTCGACATGGCGGTTCAGGACTGTTCAGCGGTGCTTTGCCATGGCGGTCTTTGCCCTGTTCAGCGGTGCTTTGCCATGGCGGTCTTTGCCCTGTTCAGTGGTGCTTCGACATGGCAGTCTTTGCCCTGTTCCACCTGGGCTGTGGCAGCCGGGGCCCTCCTGGGCTGTGACTCCGGCGGTGGCGGTGGTCTCCTGACCACTGACGATACTTGGGCCCTCCTGGGCAATGACTCTGGCGGTGGTCTCCTGACCAGTGACGATACTTGTGCCCTCCTGGGCTGTGACTCTGGCGGTGGTCTCCTGACCAGTGACAATACTTGTGCCCTCCTGGGCTGTGACTCTGGTGGTGGTCTCCTGACCAGTGACAATACTTGTGCCCTCCTGGGCTGTGACTCCGGCGGTGGTCTCTGGACCAGTGACGATACTTGTGCCCTCCTGGGCTGTGACTCCGGCGGTGGTCTCCTGACCAGTGACGATACTTGTGCCCTCCTGGGCTGTGACTCCGGCGGTGGTCTCTGGACCAGTGACGATACTTGGGCCCTCCTGGGCTGTGACTCCGGCGGTGGTCTCTGGACCAGTGACGATAATTGGGCCCTCCTGGGCTGTGACTCCGGCGGTGGTCTCCTGACCACTGACGATACTTGGGCCCTCCTGGGCTGTGACTCCGGCGGTGGTCTCTGGACCAGTGACGATACTTGTGCCCTCCTGGGCTGTGACTCCGGCGGTGGTCTCCTGACCACTGACGGTACTTGGGCCCTCCTGGGCAATGACTCTGGCGGTGGTCTCTGGACCAGTGACGACGGTGCTGGCGGTTGTGTCTCGACCGCCGGAAATGATGGCGCACTTCTCCGCTGTGACACTCACAACAGGCTGGGCAGACTTCCTCTGGCCCTTCCCCACCTTTGGTGGAGTCACAGCTGACTCTCCAATCCCCTTGGAACCCATGTGAGTTGTTTTCCCACCAGGAGTCTTCACACGGTCCCGTCGTCCACTCTCCAATTTTAGAGCCTTTAGAGGGGGTGGGCTGCTAGTGCCTTGGCTCCGGGTCATACTGCCTGGCCTTGTGGCCGGTGCACTCCACAAAACTTGAACAGGCACCACTGGTATTGGAGGCTTTTTGGCTGAGGCGCTACGACGGGACTGATGAATTGGAGAGGGGGGTGGGGGCAAAAAGGTCAACTTTACAGAGGGACAGTTTCTGACGAACACTGGGATGGGTAGTTGGAGGGGGCCTGGGAGTGGAGGAAGAGGAGGTGGTTGTCGGAGGTGTCACTTTAGGTGTTTTGGGTGCAGGTGCAGGTACTGGAGGCTGTCGTGAGGTGGATGGATGTTGGGTGAGTGATTGCCGGCGTTTGTGTACTTTGGGAGGGGGCGTCACAGACACACTGGGAGAGGACACAGGGGACGTGTAAATGGGAGTGGAGGTGGTGAGTGCAGGTGAGCGGCTTGTGGTGCTGGGTCTCCTTGTGCGATTCATGGTGCCTGTAGATGTGGTGCATGCAGGTATGTGTGTAGACGAGACTGGGAGGGAGGAGGGAGAAGAGGAGGAGGGGGACACAGTGGAGGCAGTGGATGTTGCTTTGTCTGTACGTGGGTGAGGCTTGCGTGAGTGCCTGTTGGTTGTGTGGTGCCTATGTTTGCTTGAGCTACCTGTGTGTGCTGACTTGTGTGCATGCTGGTCTGTAGGTGTGCTTGGGATGGGGTGGGGTACAGGAGATTGGGTCTGGGTGGAGGAGGTTGGAGGGGGGAGGCTAGACACAGGGACAATGGCTGCCATCAGTGCTGAGGCCAGAGTTTGTAGGGTTCGCTGAAGGACAGCCTGTCCAGAATGAATGCACTCCAGGAATGCATTGCCGTGTTGCAACTCTCGTTCTACACCCTGGATGGCATTCACAATGGTAGACTGTCCAACAGTGAGTGACCTGAGGAGGTCAATGGCCTCCTCACTGAGGGCAGCAGGGGTGACTGGGGCAGGGCCTGAGGTGCCTGGGGCGAAGGTGATGCCCACCCTCCTGGGTGAGCGGGCACAGGGCGAATGCTGAGGGGCTGCTGGGAGGGCGGTGCTGGTAGGGGAGGTGGCGGCTGTACCTGTAGAAGTGGGGCGCACAGATGGTGCCGCCACCACAAGGGAGCCCCCATCGGCGGACGAGTCCGTGTCGCTGCTTGGTGGTCCGGTGGCCGACGTGAAGCTCCCCTCGCCCTCCGTCCCACTGGTGCATTCAGAGTCCGTGGTGTGGCCCTCCATGGACATGTGGGATGCAGCTCCCTCGTGCTCCGGTGGCACTGTACCTCCACCTGATGATGCTGATGTACAAAAGGACAGGGAGAGCAGAAAAAGGGGGGGAGACAGAAGAAAGAGAGTTTTGGTGCATGGCATACCGCTACCGTTGGCGGACAAGACAGACACAGCAGCCCCCTACATTACGCCGTGCTCCTGCCCTCTGCACATGCAATTCCTGGGATATGGCCTACATGGCAATGGTGGACATCTGCGCACATGGATGCCACAGGGGCAACTATACCTCGACTTGGCACTCTGCTGAGGTGGGGTAGAGTGCCACATGGCCTACATTACGGAGGGGCCTTGTCTACCGAACTCGCCCTGGCCTAGGGACACCCACAGCCCACCTCCCCATCCAGACACCTCCACTGTGCGCAAAGTCCGCAGAATGAGAGTGTACTCACCCCCTTCTGTCTGCTGTGATGCCCTCAAGCGCCCATCCAACTCCGGGTAGGCCACCGCCAGGATCCGGAACATCAGGGGGGTCATGGTGCGACGGGCACCCCTCCCACGTTGGGAGGCCATCCCCAGCTGAGCCTCCGCCGTCTTCTTGCTGCAGCGGCGAATGTCCTCCCATCTCTTACGGCAGTGGGTGCCCCGTCTCTGGTGGGCCCCCAGGGTCCGGACCTCCTTGGCGATGGCACGCCAAATGTCCCTCTTCTGGTGGGCGCTGACCTACAGGACATGCACAAGGAAAGAGGAACAGTCCTTAACAACTGCACCGTCGTTGTGAGTGGCCCCCTCCCTACTCTGGCCATGTGGCCCATTCATTCCCATGCATTAATGTACTATGAACTCTGCCCCCTTCCCTCTTCCAACCAGCCCTCTCCACCCAGGCCTAGCCCATACCACGTGCTCCCTGTGTACTAACCTGTTGGTCTGGAGGACCGTAGAGTAGCGTGTGCTGGGGGAGGACCCCGTCTACCAGTTTCTCCAACTCATGTGCAGTGAAGGCAGGGGCCCTTTCCCCAGACGCAGCAGCCATCGTCGCTTCCAGACCGAGGTCACAGCAGCACTTGCAGTGTAGGTCCTCGCCTGTCGAAGGTCAGGTATCTAGTGATTGAACAGATAGAAAATGGCAGTGACGTCCGCGGCAGTGACGTCCGCGGCGGTGCGCATCATCACCGCCGGCGCACCTGTTCATTGGCTCCTGGGACCCATAGGGTCCAAAGTTAACCAATGCAGCATTGCGCCGCGGTCTATGACCACCTACCACGACGGTGTGCAACGCCAGCGCAGTTACCCCACAATCCCATTGTCCCAGTTTAGAGGTCAGGCTGCCGCCATTTCAGGGGCCCACATGGCTTAATTTGCCTCTGCGTCACACATAGCTAGGCCTACACTCAACACACATACAGGAAGGGTTCTGTGAGTGGTGTAGTCTTGTGTGTAACTGTGGGTACATACCTGGAGGAATAATGACTGATTCTTCGCTGTTGTCCTTCGTAGGCACCGTCAGCTGGGACAGTTGAGAAGATGGCAGAATCCTCCGGTGTACCGACCGCTGGTGGACCTGTTGACAATGGAAGAGCGACATGTCATCGTCACCTACCGGTTTGACCGTGCCACAATCCAGGAACTATGTACCCAGTTGGAGCCAGACCTGATGTCACCAATCCGCCATCCGACTGGAATCCCCGCTGACGTGAAGGTGCTGTCAGTGCTCCATTTCCTTGCAAGTGGGTCTTTTCAGACAACAGTGGCCATGGCATCAGGGATGTCCCAGCCTATGTTTTCCAACGTGTTGTCCAGAGTGCTGTCTGCCCTGCTGAAACACGTACGGAGATACATCATTTTCCCTGAGGTGGCAGATTTGCCCACAGTGAAAGGTGACTTCTATGCCCTTGGACATATCCCCAACGTCATAGGTGCCATTGATGGGACCCATGTAGCTCTGGTCCCCCCCAACAGGAGTGAACAAGTGCATAGGAACAGGAAGAGTTATCATTCAATGAATGTCCAGATGGTATGTTTGGCAGACCAGTACATCTCACAGGTAAATGCTATGTTCCCTGGCTCAGTGCATGATGCCTACATCCTGTGAAATAGCAGCATCCCTGATATGATGGGTCAACTCCAGAGGTACCAGGTATGGCTATTGGGGGACTCTGGTTACCCCAACCTTTCCTGGCTATTGACCCCAGTGAGGAATCCCAGGACCAGGGCAGAGGAATGCTACAATGAGGCCCATGGGCGGACTAGGAGGGTGATCGAACGCACCTTCGGCCTCCTGAAGGCCAGGTTCAGGTGCCTCCATATGACCACCGAAGAAGGTGTGCGAGATCATCATCACCTGCTCCATGCTCCATAAATTGGCTTTGCGACGCCAGGTGCCTTTTCTGCAGGAGGTGTTGTTGCAGCTGTGGAGCCTGTGGAGCCTGGGGACAGTGATGAGGAGGAAGCTGAGGAAGAAGACAACGACAACAGGGAGTCAGTGATACAGCAATATTTCCAGTGACAGACAGGTGAGAACATTTTCATGTTTAACATTACATTAAATTTCACACGTCTACCTCCATCCGGTTTGTCGATTTCAAACACTATTTGGTAACTGAGTTGTACCTTTCCATTACGGTTTCACAGGTGTGGTTACCAACGTGTCATCTGCTTGCATCCTTCAAAGACTTGTGATGTGTGACATAGGTATGTTAGCCTTACAATGGGAAACGCATTATGACACTGTCATTGATAATACATAATTAGTAAATCACAGACTGACTCAAGATTGTTTTGTGTTTCAAGGGTGTTTATTGAAGTGCTCAGAAATTTGAGGGGGTTGTAAAAAGAGGATGGGTGATGGCGTAGGAATGTCCATGGCAGAGTCCAGTCTATTAGTCTCACAGATGCACTGCCCATCTGGGCATAGGAAGTGGAGCTGGGGCAGTTTAAGTATGGATAGGGTAACAAGGTGGTACAGTGGTACAGTGGGAGGACAAACAGGGTGGTCTCATTTCCTGGCGGGGGTCTTGCCATCTTGCTCTGTCCTGTTCCTGGATCTCAGGGACCGCTTGCGTGGTGGTTGTCCGTCTGCAGGGGGTGGGGTGCTGGTGTGTTGGTCCTGTGGGTCGGGGCGTCCTGTCCACTAGCGCCGGCGGAGGTGGTGAGTAGTTCATCGTCCTGGCTAGTGTCAGGGGCCCCTTGGAGTGCCACGGTGTCCCTCATGGTGTTCTGTATGTCCTTCAGCACCCCTACGATGATGCCCAAGGCGGAGCTGATGGTCCTGAGCTCCTCCCTGAACCCCAAATACTGTTCCTCCTGCAGTCGCAGGGTCTCCTGAAACTTGGCCAGGACCGTCGCCATCATCTCCTGGGAGTGGTGGTAGGCTCCCATGATGGAGGATAGGGCCTCGTGGAGAGTGGGTTCCCTTGGCCTGTCCGCCCCCTGTCGCACAGCAGCCCTCCCAGTTCCCCTGTGTTCCTGTGCCTCCGTCCCCTGGACCCTGTGCCCACTACCACTGCCACCAGGTCCCTGTTGTTGTTGGGGTGGTGGATTATCCTGGGTTCCCTGTAGTGGTGTGGTGGACACACCGCTGATTGACCTGTCCTGGGTAGGGAGGTTTGGGCCCGCTGGGTGGGTGCTGTGCTGGTGTTACCAGAGGGTGGAAGGTCAGTGTTGGACTGTGCCTGTGCAAGGGGAACCGACTGTCCCGAGGCCCACGATGGTCCGGACTGGTCATCAGGATCCAGTAGGGCAGAGCTGCTATCGTCACTGTGGGCCTCTTCTGGGGGTGGAGTGGTGTTGTCTGGACCCTCTGGTGTGGTGACGGTCCTTCGGGTTCCTGCAGGGGCATAAGAGCATGATTATTGCATGTGTGTGTGATGGTGTGCAATGGGTGGGTGTCTGTGTACCCCAGTGCAAGCATTCCTGTGTGGGGGCTTGTGTGATGATGGTTAGGGGGTTGTTCTGGGTATGTGCAGTGAGCATGCTTTAGTGAGGGGTGACCATGCTTAGTTGTGTCATGCAGGGCTTGGTGTTGGGATGTGTGGTTTGTGTTATTAGTACATTAGGAAGGAGTTGGAGTGATAGGGGAGGGGGTGAGGGTGGGGGTGTGTGAGAGCATGCAGGTAGGGTGGGGGATATGATAGTTAAGATTTGACTTACCAGTGTCCCATCCTCCACCGACTCCTCCGAGGCTCCTCCCATGTTGTTAGTTCTGGGGGAGGAGGTGGGGGTCCGTCGTCAGTCCGCTGCACCGCAATGTTGTGCCTGGAGACCGTTGAACGCACCTTCCCCCGTAGGTCGTTCCACCTCTTCCTGATGTCCTCCCTATTTCTTGGGTGCTGTCCCACGGCGTTGACCCTGTCCACTATTCTGCACCATAGCTCCATCTTCCTGGCTATTGATGTGTGCTGTACCTGTGAGCCAAATAGCTGTGGCTCTACCCGGATGATTTCCTCCACCATGACCCTGAGCTCCTCCTCAGAGAAGCGGGGGTGTCTTTGGCGTGACATGGGGTGGTGTGTGTGATGTGGTGATGAGTGTGGTGATGTGTAGTGGTGTGTGGTGTTTGGTGCGTGGATGTTGTGTGGGTGATGGTGTTGTGTGCCTCTGTGTGATGGGGTTGTCTATTCTGTGCTCTCTCTCTGGCCTTCGTTCGTGATTTTTCGGTCGTAGGGGTTTGCGGGTGATGTGGGTGTGTGTTTTATATAGTATTGGGTGTGTGGGAGTGGTGTGTGTATCAGGTGTGTGTATTTTGAATTGTCCAATGTGGCGGTGTTTTGGAGATGTGTGTGTATTTTGAGCGTGGCGGTGTGTACCGCCAATGGAATACCACGGTTGAAAGACCGCCGCGTGGATTCGTGGGTCATAATAGCATGGGCGTGTTTCTGTTGGCGTGGAGGTGGAGGTTTTGTTTTCGCCAGTTTATCACTGACCTTTGGTGTGGCGGAGTTGTGTGGGTGTCTGAATTTCGGCGGATTCCGAGCTGTGTGTCATAATAGCTGTGGCGGAATTCTGCGGCCGCGGCGGTGTATTGGCGGTCTTCTGCACGGCGGTAAGCCCCTTTTACCGCCAATGTTGTAATGACCCCCTGTATTTTTATGTGTAGCTGTTCATGTGTTTAATAACACTCTTAGACAGTGTAGCATGCTACAAACTTAAGCAATCACGTTAGCGACCTGCATTTGAGTAGTAGTAAGCACTAAATAAATGTTGAAATAAAATACAACATAATGTTATTGAACGGTGTGAATTATACATATGGTGTGAACTGAGGGACATTAAAGTTGTCTTAAAATGCTGACTACTAATGTCATCAAAAGATTAATAACAATTACTGATAGCGATGGCATTCACATACTTACATTACGGTGGACGTAGGCATCCAGGTAGGAACGTTAGACATTTCCACATAGAATACCTATATGCTGTTGGTATTTTGTCTTCACACAATAAAGTTGCCACTAAACATACAAGATTCAACTGAAATCTAACCTCTGTTATGGTGACCGCTGATATTCCTGAACTGAAGGTTGCGTTTTGAATTTATAATATTCCGTATTTTGCACGAATTATCTAGTTCCCGTAAACTGAGTATAATTAGATCATTTTCCAAGTTAGAGAATTATTTCAAACAACAGCTCCCTCTCCCTACAGGGTCTTTGTACCATAATCCATTCTTGAAGGGACATGCTCACTGCCAGAGGGCAGATCTGGGCTCCCTTGTCATTCCCTTCTAGTATATTTAGTCGAGTTGTACTAATAAACACAGACCTGCATCCTTGGTTTAGACTGAAACAGTGATTATCACAATATCCTGGAGACAAAAATGAGACTACAGTAGAGAAAGTTCAAGCAAATTGACACATTCACAAGGCTAAAGTACTTCTTTCCATGACACAATGTGAAACCTTTTTGCCTGTCAGTAATAAATCAAGGGGTTTATGGTGCTGCAATGTTTACACGCTAATTAAAAAATCATAAAGCGAGTCTTTTTCACGTTGTGAAAGAACTCCAGCTACTGAAACAGGAGGTTAATGAGTAACTTCTAACGATTTGACTGCCAGCTCAGAGGTTAGGGCTCATTCGTCCACTAGGAAGCAAGTACGATAATAAGAGAAAGTGTGATTTTATCAGGTGAGCACCAGATGTTGGACTTAAATTGGACATTTCCCAAACCTTGAAACATTATTGTGGTACTCCGCTTAATAAATACATTACCTGGCTTTTAATATATACTTTTAAAGTTACAGTATAGATATATTTTGGCCAGACGGGGTTGCATTTGAAAAAATAAAATGAGGGACTAGTTATCTTTACCGCTACCCCGACTTCTGTACACACATAATGCTGATGAAGCCACAGCAGGTACATCAATGAACAACAGACTGAAATTAAATACAGTAAATTTAAAAAAAAGTGACGCTGAGCTGGAAAGATAACTTTAACCACATTACTTGACCCTAACTGTACCTTCTGGGCTTTTTCCCTGAGATTCTAAAACAGAAAACGTGCAGCACATGTTTGGGCCTAGCACTGGCCAAACGTTGTATGTATTACCATGGCATGGAAGGAGCAGACCAGCGACTGGTTGGAGTCACAGTGGGTCGACTCGGTGCTTACCTCCGAGAACAGGGACAGCGTTAACGAAAGGTATCCCTAAACACACGGGGCAGTGGGAGGCGATCCTGACAGAATTTGGAAATTAGGGTTGGAGTTGGGATAAATAAAAGGGGCAATGTGGATGAACTGTATGCCATTGTCCCAACACTCTGGGGTTCCTAGATGAGGACCCGGATGCTGAGGCATGCCCTTGGCCCTCCAACGGGAACACACTACCCCTCCCTGGCCAGCACCTCATGTCCAACATGAGCAGGACACTGCCTCAGGCCTGTGAGGCTTGTCCCCTCCTCTCCCGCCCCTGTCAAAACACTGGTAGTTCACAGAAAGAATGAAACAAAGTGGTACGGTTTGGTTTTTTTTGGTTATAGACCCTCTCGGCCATAGTTATTACACGTCGAAGATCTACTATATAAGAAGACTATGGTCCTGTGCCAATCTTCTACACCTTACATAATGACAAATGTTTCTATTCATTTGGAAAAAACATATACAATTAATAAAGATATACCAAAAAAAAACAACTATCCATTCAGGGGAATGTATTACAATAATGTATGCCTTTTTCTCATTTGCATAAATTTCCTTAATTTCCCAGTTTAAAGTTAAATATTTATATTTCACTGGCAGCAATTGTGGTTAGGTCAGATTTTCCACTGCAAATAGATTTTTGTTTTCCTAATAACTTCGACGTCATTAGATGAATCTACACGAAAAAGAAGTCAATCCACTTGAGGTCAATCCGTACAAGCTTTGTGCTAATCCGTAAAACCATCAAGGGAGCCATGGCAAAATGTTTTTTTTTCTCACTGACACAAAACAAACAGCAGACATATTTAACTATATTTAGACTATGAACCTTGGTGATCTGAGTGGCTGATGTGAGTGTGGGGTGAGATTTGAGGGTGAGCATGGCAGCTAAGTTATGTATGACTGGAGTTTTGTGATCATTTGAGTGTTGATTTCAGCACAGAGTATGCTGCTGTAGTCCATCTTATTGGTGATGGCAGCTTGGGTGATGGTTCTACATTCTACAAATGTTCATGGAGAGACATTTGAGGATCTTCCTGGGCATCCTGAGTGTGTGGAATCAGTAGACGGAGACTGCGTTCACTTGGTCGATTATGATGAGTTGACTGTTGAGTACTATTCCGTGGTTCTTTGTGTGGGTTGCAAGGAGGGGTGCATGTCTGATTTTAGAATGGCACCAGGTGGGGTCCAGGAGTGAGTTTTCTTTGATTAAAAACGACTGCTTCTCTCTAGTCTGTGTTGAGCCTGAAGCATTTGTTTTTCATCCATCTGGTGACTTTGGTCATGGAGGGGCAAATTGGTCTGGGTATTTGGCACCTTGTTGGAGAAGGAGAGTATGTGCTGGGTGTCATCAGCATAGAATACGATATTGTTTGTGTAGGCATGGACAATGTTGGTGAATGGCGACATGAAAACAATAAACAGAGTGGGGCTTAGTGAGGATCTTTGTGCAACTATACAGATGAAGTTGACAGCATCCGAGGTGCAGGGAGGCAGGCTGACTGACTGAGTGTGCTTGTCAGGAAGAAACAAATACAGTGAAGTGAGGGACTTTGGATGCCAGCCTTGTGTAGTGGTTGGATAAGAATGGGGTCGAAGACGGTGTCAAAGGTTGTGGAAGGATCCAGTAGGATGAGGCCTGCAATGTCACCTCGGTCCATGATCATCCTGATGTTGTCCATGACAGCAATAAAGGAAGTCTCTATTGTTAAGGCTGAATCCAAATTGAGTGGCATTGTGGAAATGGTTGTCAGTGAGGTGGATAGCTGTGTGTTTGTTTATCATTATTTTCCATTAGTTTTGCAGGGTAGGGCAGCAGGGAGATAGGCAGGTAGTTGGACAGTGTCTTCGGGTCTACTGAGTCAATACAAGTCAAGTCTAGACAAGTTTATCTTCATCTGCATAGTTACTTAAAACCATTGCAATAAAACAATCAGAATTTAAGACAAAAATATAAAACACCTATTAATTAGGACTTTAATATATAAAAACACATCATGCCCCATTTGACCATAAAATGTGTTTTTTTCTATATCAATTTAGTAGTTCCTAAAGCGCAGCACGTCATGTTGGATACCCGTTTTAAGCAGGATGGTGGTCCTTACTAGACCTGCTTAGAGTCAAGATTGCCTAGAATTAATGGACCAAGGGTGCATGTATACATACTTCCTTGTTCAGGATAATTAAACCAAAATGTTATGGTGGCCCATGCAGGTTCCTGTTTGCCAAAGTAAGACATTTTACCTGGTGGCTATTTAGCTTTGGATCACCGGGGGCAAAGCAAGCCAACATGGCTTGGCTCCTTGTACATACTCCCCTTTCATTAGGTAAGTTTTTCAGAAGTGATTTCCTCTCCATTGAAAGCTTTTCACAGGTACAAAGCAGATGCAGTATACCTTTAGTATTGCTGTCACACAGGTGACTGCGTTTGTCGGGTCTCTCAGCCAGGGATGTAAGTTAAGGCACAAGGTATTAGCCCCAAGCGAATCCACAAAAACTGTTCTTTGCTGTATCTTGAGAAACCTAAGCCAAGGTATGTCTGTGGCAACGGAGCAGTATAAGAGTTTAATGTCATCTAGGCATGGGCCCTCCCTGAAAAGGATGCCTTATCTTCTACCAAAGGTTGAAGCTTGATGGATTTCCAAACCTCTTTTTTCAAAAGGAGGTGGCTGGTGGAAGTTTCCCATACTTGGGTAAGGCCTGGCATAGCAAGGGACTTGCTGAGGCACACTCTGAGGGGAGAAGGCCTTTTGCTGAAACTCTTGTAATACATAGTAATTAAGGGTGTTAGGGGCTGCTGCCCTGATTTTATTCTATACGTTTTTTTATTTTATTTATTTATTTATACACATTTTAACACAATGAAAAAGCAACAACGACAGCCCCAAGATCTAGCAAATACAACACAGAGAATCGATCAGTGTACATGCATTGCCATGAAGATCAACCAAAGGTGTAGTACAGCAAAAACAAAGGGTCCCAGCATACCCAAATCATCAAATTCAATCGACACCCTATGCGCTAGACAAAGGAAAAAACATTAAGCACATCTCTAGGGGAAAATCTGAATTCTGGCGCTCTCCAGGTATAAGAACCCAACAACAACAAAAACAATATAATGATGCAGGCGGCAGAGCAGACTCATGCAGCAGGATCACCAACCTGACAACACACACAGCACAGGCGGGAAGCAAAAAACCAATTCACCATGTGCATGGCAACTCAAATGTAGACAAGGCCCTCACATTTCAGCTATGAGACTCCAAAAACGAGCGAAGAGGTGCCCAAATGTCTCTAGGGTGAGAGCACGCAGGGGCAAGCTCCCAGAAAGCTGACAGCTGCTCCTGACAGAACGCAGCATCACACAGCCAATCAGACCCACGCTGGGCCCTACCCTGTCCCCAGCACATCGCCACTCTTCTCTTTGCCAGCAAAAGCAGCATGCCCACCAGACGCCTCCACTCCGACGGCACCCCATCAAGCAGTCCAAGCAACGTCAGCATGGGGGAGAAAGGCAAATCCAAACCAGTCATTCCAGCTATCGCATGCATCACCTCCACCCAAAAGGCGCGTACCTCTCCACAATTCCACGCCAAATGCAAGAAGTCAGCGTCATGCGCATGGCATCTTTCACAGTGTGCATCTGGATGCAGCCCCATAGCACACAAACTGCGGTGGGTGTAATATAAACAATGTAGGAATTTAAAGTGTATGAGCCGCAGTCGATAGTTAGGCGACAGTGTTCTCATGAGTGCACTGCAGCTTCTCCACATTGCCTCAGAAATATCCTGCCCAACAGCCATCTCCCATTTAGCATTAGCAGCCGCAACCACAGCCCTCTGCTGCTCCTGCAAACACCCATACAGGTTGGTAATAAGTCTACACGGAGACTGCGCGCGCCACAGCATCTCAAGCACCAGGCTGGTCCTAGGCATTGTCGGGAGGCCAGCAAATCGCACACGGAGCATTGCGTGTATACGTAACACATATAACCGATGTAACGCATTGTCACCTCCAGCACTCAGCGCCTCCTCCAGTGAAAGCTAGCGCTCACCCTCAAACCAGTCTCCCAGCAATGACAACTCGGAAGCAGCGAGGAAGTCTCGCATTCGTACATCTCGGGACATCCTCTCGTCAGACACATCCAGCACCGGCATTGCAGGGGCAAAAGGTTCACACGTCCCCGACCGGCGTAACAAAGCCACCCAAGCTCCAGAAGTACACGCAACGGTATCCACTCCCCGGGATCGGGTCCGAGACATGCACCCAAGTACCCTCGGAAACCTGTCCGGCCACACTGCGTCGCTCTCAGGCGCAGGATGAGGTAAGTACTCCATGGGGCGAATCCAGAAATACGCAAAATGAGCCTGCACACAATAATAATAAAGCTCAAGGTCAGGGGCAGCAAGACCCCCCATGTCGAACGGCAGCGTCAGCTTCTCCCAGGCAATCCTGGGCTGCCCACCCGCCCACACCAACCGCACCAAAGCCGATCTGAGCCGCTGCAAGAAACCCACGGTAAGCACCAACAGGAGGTTAACAAAAAGATACAGAAATTTTGGCAGCACGACCATTTTAGCAATGCCAATGCGCCCAATGATCGAAAGCGGCAGCGAGCACCACACCTCAATCCTGTCCTCTAGCCAGGCTACCAACGTGCCATAATTGGCAAGCCAAAGGGTCTCTACATCGCAACTCAGCCAAACTCCCAGATAGCGAACCGGGCCATCCGCCCATTCGAAGGGATATCGCGACGAGAAGCGCACAGTACCACCAGTGTGGGGAAGCACGACCGATTTGGACCAGTTGTTTATTATGCCGGAGAAAGCATTGAAGAGGACAACCTCATTAAGCAAGACATCAAGGTTCTTACTCGGCTCCCCCATATACAGCGCAATATCATCAGCGTACATCGAGATTAAGATCGGGTGCTGCCTGAACTGAAGTCCTCTATAACTATGATGCTGCCCCAAAAAGGCCACCAACGGCTCCATTGTGATTGCAAAAAGCAACGGTGATAAAGAGCATCTCTGACGAGTCTCCCGGGCCACTGGGAAGAGGCCCAAGTCGCAGCCATTCATCCACAACCTCACGACCGGGTCCGTAAACAGCAAGTGAATCAGCCTTATAAATTGCACGCTCATGCCCACCCTGCCCAGCAGCGTGAATAGATATGGCCAGGCCAGAGAATCAAACGCCTTTGTTGCATCTAAAAACACTGCAGCGGCCTCATCTTCTGCCACAAGGACACCCAGCACCGCAAAAAACGTGCACAAATTATGCATCGTCGAACGCCCCGGCACAAAACCAGACTGGTCTGGAAGCACCAGTCGCGACATCAATGGCTGCAGACGCGTCGCTATTAACTTAGCCAAGATTTTATTGTCTACATTGATCATGGAGAGCGGGCGGTATGAATCACAGCTACGGGGATCCTTTCCAGGCTTAAGAATTGTAACGATCAACGCCTCCCGTAAGGAAGCCCCAGCTTCCAGTGCCTCGACATAAACCTCCAGCAAATAGGGAGCCAAAATATCGGAGTACTCTTTATAGAAAGCAGGGTTAAGCCATCTAATCCCGGGGATCTGTCCCCAGGCAGTCCGCTAATTACCGCCTTGACCTCTTCCACCAAGAAGGGCTTGTCAAAGTAAGCTCTATGTGCATCTTCAAACCAAAGCAGACTAAGCTCTGAAAAATAAGCCTGTGCCACTTCAGGATTCAGCTCAGAAGGAGCTGAATACAGTTCCTCAAAATATCTTGTAAAGACCTTCATGACGCCTTCCGTTCCAGCCACCCGCTCACCCTCCAGCCCATCTATTTCGGTGACATATCCACTTGCCCAGAATTTGCATAGCATATTCACCAGCATACGTCCTGCTCTGTCCCTCCTGATAACGTTGAGCCCTGGCATATTTCCCAAAAAAACAAACCTCCCGCTGGAAGGCCTCTTCATATCAAGAGACCGCACCCCGTACAGCCGCCAGCATCTCATCAGCCCAGTCCGCCACCAATTTTGCCTCTAGCTCTGCAATCTGCGATTCCAACTCGGCTAACTCTTGACGCAATGCGCAAAGCACTCCATGCTGCTTATAGAGACGCACACTCCTCAAATAACCGCCTTGAAAGCCTCCCAAAGGGTTCCGGGCGAGCTCACCGACCCACGATTCTCAGTAAAAAAATGTAGGATAGCCTTGCAATCTCCTCGCGGAACACCGCATCCCAAAGAGCCCCCTGCAGCAAACTCCAGGCAAACGCAGCACCCGGGGTCTCGGGTATCGCCAACTGCAGCTTAACCGGGGAGTGGTCCGAAAGGGTCCGGGCCAAATGCTCCACCAATTGCGTCCACATCTCCACATCCCTAGTTCCCAGCCATCAATCTATACGGGACCAGCTATTATGCACATAATTGACACACGTACCCTCTCTCTGACTTCCTTGCTTTGCCCTCCATAGGTCAACCAAGGCGCCATCACTCATTACAGTCATTAAGGCAGTGGCAGCAGCGGAATGTCATGACCTAGTCTAACTCTCCCGGTCTCTGTCCGGATCCAGGACCACATTGAAGTCCCCTCCCCAAATCACAGCCCCACTCCCCATTGAGTCCACCAGGCGCCACACCTCACAGAAGAATCCAGGGTCATCAACATTAGGGCCGTAGACCAACACCAGCCGACAGGGCCTATCCAATAGCGTCCCACTCAACAGAACATAACGCCCATTCGGATCCACAATCGCTCGATGCGTTCGTCATCGCAGCCCTCAACGCAACAGAATCGCTACACCCCTAGCTTAACGCGAGTACACCGCACCATGACACTCACCAATCCACCCAGCCTTCAGCCGATTCAGCGTAGATGCCACCAAATGGGTCTCCTGCAGCATACACACGTCTATGTGATGGCGCTGGATATAAGCAGACATGAGTCGCACCTTACTCTGGTCATTCAAGCCACACACATTCCAGGTAAGGCAGATAACCGCCGTCATCACCCCCAGCCTCATCACCACAGCACTTCCATTCGTCCCGCCGCCGAACCACTCGCCGCCGCCCACCAGTCACAACCAGCACAAAAGGACAGTAGTAAGAAGTCCCAACAACACAGAAAGAACAAACCTGAAAGCAATCCCACCCCCACCCACGCAGACCCCCCAAACGGGTCAGAGCAAGGAGCCCCCCCCAGCCCCCAACAGAGGAGATCAAAAGCCCACAGCATAGTAAAAGGACTCATCCAGGGGTCGTAAGCCTAGCCACCCAACCCGTCAACATCCCAGATGGGCTGAAAGGGACAAAGGCCTGGAGAAACAGGTATACTGACACAGCAGCTCTTAAAGAGGAAACCAAAGGCACCACATCAATATCATACGACAGGCAACAGGGCCAAACAGCGCCCCAGCCCCAAAGGCAGTCAGTCAGTGTCACTAAGGTTCGCCTGCTGTGAAACAGGATCTCCCGGCCCCTCGGCCGAAGACCTCCGGGGAAGCGTCTTAACGAACTTAGCCGCCATCTTCGGGTCTGTAAAGAAATGCAATGTGCCACCATGCTGTATCTGAAGCTTCGCTGAATAGATAAGAGAAAAACGAGCAGCAGTCAAACTGAGAGAACGCTTGATCGGCAGGAACGCCCTGCGCGCCGCCTGCACGCTCGGAGTATAGTCTGGGAAAAAGTACAGCTCCGTCTTCCTATAGATCACCGGGCGCCTTTCTCTAGACAGCCGCAGCACAGTGTCCCTGTCGTGATAATTCAAGAGCCGAAAAATAATGGGTCGCGGCGGGGTCCCAGGAGGAGGCCGAGGGCCCAACGACCTGTGAGCTCTCTCCACCACCAGCATGAGAGAGCTCACCAGGAAATATGTCTGCAAGCATTTTCTCCATGAAATCTTCCATCCTGCCAATGTCCGTGGACTCGGGAAGGCCAATCATCCTGATGTTGTTGCGACGGGACCGCGCCTCCAAATCTTAATTTTTATTCCTTATTACCTCCAGTACTCGCTCCATCTGCAACAGGCGTTCTCTCTCGCCATGCCGCTGATCCTCCATCACGAGGTGCGCGACTCAAGATGCTCAAAACGAGCATCATGGCCATCCACCCTGGCCCTGATGCGGTCCATCTGCTCCGTCACGTGGTCCAGCTTGGCATCTATGCCCGCCAAGCTACTCTTAAGATCCCAAAAAATAGACTTAACGGAAGCATCTGAGGGCTCATCATCCATCTGCACCTCACCAGGCTGCGGTGCAGGCACACCACCCCTCCGCTTGCCACCATTGAAGGAAAGCTTTGCCTGCTGCTGCTCCGCCTTGCCCATAGTGACCACCACTGTAAGCCCCAGCAATGGACACACCATCAACCTCCAATAAACAGGAGGGCCACAGAGAAAGTATGGTGCCTGGGCGGCAGCCTGCAAATGACCCCCAGTAGCAGTTCAAAAGCCTCCAGCCAGCAGCCACTCACTCCCAGAGGTAAGGACAGTGTAGCTTCAGAGCAGGTTACTCATCTCCCAAGTGACTCCAAATGTAAGACAAAGTCCCGTGCAGGCCTCCACAAACTTTGAGACGTCCCTTGCAGCATTCAGTGAAATCAGCAAAATGTAGTTGCGGTCAGAAGAGTGCTCGCAGGCACCAGTAGGCCCAAAGAAACCCCCCCCCCCGGCCCGACCTGGCCGGTGACAAATCACTTCCAGACCCCCAGCAGGGGCCCACCACCAGGAGGCCCAGGGCGAGCCCCGCCCAGCCTCAGGACTGAAGGCCGGGTCCCCCTGCCACGCAGGAGGACCACCCAAACACCAAATCCTGGGGGCCCCCACACGCCAAAGTCACCGCAACCAAGAGTGCCCCCTCCGGCCGCCATCAATCCGGCCCAGCCAACGATCTCGCCACCACCAAGGCGGGACAGGCCTCGCCTCTTCAGGCCATGCTGCCCAGCAGCCGCGCGCCGCAAGGCCGCAAAACACCAGAGGCACAGGGCCGCAGGGGCCATGGGGGCCGCGGCCCGATTAGACCGCTGATCGCCCCACAAACAGCACCCCTCTACAGCCCGCTCCAACCGGCGCACAGGGGCCTCCTCCAGCGCGCCTCCAGCAGCGCACAGCCACCCGTCCGAGCGCGCCACAGACCAGCAGGCCCGACGCCGGCTGAGCCCTCCTCTGCGTCGCCAGCCGTCAGGGCCCCAGGCGGTCGAAATTTCAGGACGGACAGAAGCACCGTCCCAACCAGCAAGTCTCCTGGCCGCGGGGAGCGCTATTAATGCCGCTCTATCAGGATAAATGAAAGGAAAGCCCTAAGCCCGGCAGAGCCTCACGGAGTGATGGCCATCTTGCCGGCAGGCTAGCCACGCCCCCCGATTTTATTCTGTAAGTTGATGTAGGCACCTCATCATGCCAAGGATTGTTTTAGCAGGCCAAACTCCAGTCTGATTTGTGCCAGAGAGGTATATTTCGGTAGACTGAAAATAATCCCGTATGCTTTTACTAATCAACCATCAGCGTGTCTCTTTCTCTTAAGATCTCATTAATGTACCTTATTGTGGGTAGAAGCTTTGCTTGTATTACCTGTAGTAGTGGAGTGAACGATAGTCCATTCAGTTGCGTTTTCATCCTTTCAATGGCTACTGCTATGGCCAAGCTTTTCTCTGATATTGTGCTCCTTTGTTGCGTGAAGTTGCCTGATTGATCAACAATCACTCCAAGATATTTATATTCAGTAGTTTGCTGAAGCTGTGTCTCGCCCCAGTGCCATCCCGGGGGGCTCTTCTTAATGTTGTTGATCGTCATTGAACAGGTTTTGTCAAAGTTTATACTCAGAATGTTTTCTTTCGAGTATTCCTCTGGTGTGTTGATAAGTCGCTGAAGGCTTACTTTGATGTAACTGATTAGTACTAGATCAACCGCATACATGTGTCTCGACAGTGACTGGCCCCCAAGTCTCGGGCATGTGGATTGCGAGTATCAAGGGCCCTGCAAGATTGGCTAAGTACAGATTGAACCATGTGGCAGCCAGGACACACCACTGCTTCAGCCCTTTGCTGGTTGGTATCCTCCTGGAAAGGTGTGCAGCTGCTCCCAGCTTTACCTGTACCCATGTGTCAGTATGAGGGCTATTATCAAGTCCAACAAGGGCTGTGGGATCCCCCAGAGTGATAGTTTCCTCCATAGCCTTGTCCTCTCCACGTTGTCAAAGGCAGCCCTAAAGTCAATAAAGCACAAATGCATTGGTTGCTTTGTGCCTTCACCTTATCGATGAGGAGTGAAATGAAATGACCACGATGTTTGTTGTGGTGCTGGATGCTTTTGAGAACCCTGTTTGATTAAAAGGTATTATACCCTTTTCTGCAGCCCATGCTGACAGGTGTTCTAGCAGAATTCATGCAAAGTACTTTGCCGCATTGTCAATGAGGCTGATTAAGTAATATTTTTTTGGCAGCGATCTGTCCCTGATTCTGAAGTAAGCAATATGATAGATCCCCTCCAGAAAGAATGAATTTTGCAAGTGAGTCCAATTTCGATGTAGAGGGGCTCCAATACTTCTGACCAGAAGGCCATGTTGTGTTTGTAGGTCGCCAGAGGTATGCCATTTGGTCCTGGGGCTCCCTCTCTCCTGCCTTTGGTAATCTGACATGTGAATACATTCTACCTATTAGGGGTCAAGCTGGTATTTGCTGTTGAAGGAGGTAGGTGCTGCTGGGAGCTCTTATAAGGGGGAGTTGTGCAAGAGCGTGTCAATCCCATGTTAATAATGCTTAAAGAGCTTGTATCTGGTGGGGTTAGTTAAGATGATCTCTGAGATGTCTTGTCCAGGCTTCTTCCGATATGCAAGAGGTGATGCCGCCATGCATTGGACGTGTAAGCTTATTTATTGTTTCCCAGAATCATGCACTGTTGTAGCTTTTGGCATCTGCAAATAACTTTGCCCATGTCTCATCTTCGCGTGAAGTATAATTGACCACTTCAGCTCCTTCAGTGTCTTTTTTTTTTATGTCTAATGGCATCCTGCTAGCCAAGGTCGTCCGTTGTACACTGAAGAAGCCTTAGAGTTCTTTTTATTGTTCTTTGGAGCTGCCATAGATTTGTCCTTTGTGTCTTCAAGATAGGTACTATTCTGGTAAGTAGGGGAGGGGTAGTAACCGGTTTTGCAAAAATTTCCCTTTACTACCTTGCTGCTGGTTTGCCCCCAGATTCACATGCGAGTACCATTCATGATCGTTTTAATGCTCAATGCTTGTTTGAGCACATTTATTCCGTTTATAGTTCACAGTGAAGGTGGTGTTGAGGAGGTCCCTTGCTCTGTAAAATTTGGGAACTGTGAATAAAAAAACTGTCTCTTGGGGGCAGTGCCTGCTTTCGCCTCTGTCCCCTAGACAGTCAGGAAGCAAACAATGGGAGAGAGACAAAGGTATATTCTATTGTAGTACTGTTGGACCTTGCGCTGGTATGTCCCAGATCAAAGACATCGCTGCCACAGACTCAACATAGGAGGCACCAAGCAAGTACAGGTTTAAGTCACCAAAGACTATGATATTCGCTGTCTGCTTTGTCATCCTTACATATGATCTCAACAATTTGTTCGACCAGCTGGGGGGCAGCCATGGAGTTATGTTTGGGGTGGATGTGTGCATTTATAATCAGTAGCTCAGTTTCTCTTTCTCCACAGCTGTGGTGAGTGTGATAGCGTTAACAAATCAGAGTATGGAAACTAGGGGCCTAACTGTGACAGAGCAAGCTAATGAGATATACGCATCTAGGCTGCCCTGCAAGTGACCAAACCTCGCCACCCTGACGACTGCCATTGAGAAGCACATGTATCCTTGTAGGCGGTACGATTCAGCCAGCCAGGTTTCTTGAATGCTGTTGATGGTTCTGATGTGCCAGATAAAGTGTTGATCTAACACTTTGTCCATGAGGCCAATAACGTTCTATGAGCAGTGCCGCTGAGATTCTTTGCCTGCCAGTGTGTCAGCTGCTTTCTCCAAGGATTGTCATTGGTCCCCGTTTTGGTTGTTGATTATTCTGGAGATCCACCTGTAGACAGTGTCCAAGTGTTACAGGTCTGCAGTATTCCATCTTTTCCTCTAGGTATCTGGAATAGTATTTGAGGTTGTTCTCGCTCTCCTCTGTGAGTGCCCCAGTGCTCCCTTTAGGACAGAGCCAGTGCATTTGTTCCCATATCCCGGCTTAGTGCCTTGGTTCAAAAGTTAAGAAAGGGAGGGGATATCCAGGTTTGCAGTATGGAATAATGCTCATGCCCCACTTCTTCAAGATGGCTCTTTGGGAAAGAATTGTCTGGGCAATTAGGTTTGTTCTCCACATGGTCTTCACTTAGAGGCAGAGCTTCTGGACAGATGAACTCAACTGCCAGAAGATCTGTCATGCACAGGAGAGCAGTGGCTGAGATGTGAGTTAGGAACTGGAGGATATTTCCCCTACTGAAGATGTCTCCCATGCCTCTTGATTTGTAGTATGGGCTGAACATAAAGATGTTCATATCCAGGTGCCAAACTAGTGCCTCTTTGCTTTGAGGAGGCCAAGCTCCCGTGCTTTCTTGTTTGGGTGTTGTTATTTTGCCCTTGATGGAATCATGAGCCCCCATGCTGTTGTGCTCGAGCCCACTTCTGTCAATGACGACGGGGTTCAAACCATGCCCTCTTATATTGAAGAGTTGGATGTAGCTTGAGCTTGTAAAATCTCAGTGTCATTGCTGTCATGCTTGGAGGTTGTTCGCCGTGCTCTGTTCAGTTGCCCTCATAGTGTGAATTTTAAGTTTGGTTTGAGGCTGATTGGATACACAGTCTGTGAGTAAGACCAAAAATCTGTGCTGATTGGGCTGGTAGTGGGTACTGTGGGGGTCTTGCTTGATCCTTGTTCTGTTGCAAACGACAGTGTTCTGTCCCATCTCCCTTATGTTGACAGGATTAGTTACCGTTATGGACTCACGCGATACATCATAAGTGTGTAGTGCTGGGAGACTGCGGTAATCAGACTGGCCACATGCTCCCTCGTCAAGGTTCCTTGCCCCTCGTGCTGTGTTCATAGGTTTGTTGATGGTGACTGTTGGGGATTCTGCTTCTTCTGTTGGGTATGTTGTATCTGATCTGTCTGACCCAATTGAAGTGTCCTGAGGTCCTGAGATGAGTACTCTCTGGTCACCTTCTGTGTCAAGGATACCAGTTCCCACAAGGGTTGGGATTCAAGTTATATCTGGTTTTGAAGAGGGGGCAGTGTGGCCTTGATCTTGATAGGCATCACTTTGCATACTGGCTCACTTTCTGTGCTTATGTAATCTTCAGACGGGGCCTCTGTACACATGTGTGGTGTGCTAAATGAAGCGGTAGCACCCCTGCGATGATTGGTTGGGTTGGAGTCAGCCCCAGTGATAGTCTTGAAAAAAAGCAGCATACCGGCAAATGCCAGTCAAACAGCTTTTGTTGGTCTTTTGCTTTAGCTTGCAAATTGTATTCCAAATCCGGAAGAGTCACTCCTTCCTGAAGTTTTGTGAAAGAATGGGGCAGTTGTACGGTGCTATTTTCTGCTTGCAAACGACCTGATTTCCAGAATTGGGCTATTTGCGACCAGAAAATAGCATTTTGGTATGCACCAATGCTATATTGCGATGTGTAATCTATTTGTAGAATCGCAAAATAGGTTTGCGAGTCGCTATTTGGAAGGGGCCTGCCAAGGGCTTCCCTTCCAAATACTGAGTTGCAATGGCATTTATGATTGATTTGTGACCGTGAATGTGGTCTCAAAACAATCACAGTGACCACAAAGTTCAAGTTGGTGGTAACCAATTTGCAAGTTGGAAGGGGTCCACAAGGGACTGCTTTCCCTTTGTGAAAGGGGACACCAAAACATTTCCATAGCAGGCAGTGGTACCACGGAGCACTGCCTACTCTGAAAAAATGAAAAGGAAGCTTGTAATTTTTTCATTTGTAATGCATCCTGTTTTCCTTCAAGGAAAACAGGCTGCTTTACAAAAACACTGCTTTATTTAAAAAGCAGTCACTGACATGGTGGTCTGCTATCCCCAGCAGGTCCCCATCCCTGTGAGTATGGCCATTCCCAATTGGGTCCCAGATTGTGACCTACCTCATGGATATTAATGAGGTATCATTTGCAACCCCATTGGGCATCACTAAATGTCTCTCAGACACATTTGTACATTTCATTTTACTAGTCTCTAATTGTGATTCACAATGAATCGCAATTAGAGACTCGCAAAATGAAATGGTTGTACATCTGGTCCAAAATCTTTACCAGGGTTCATTTCATGAACAAAGATGCTCATTCATGACAAAGCTATGAGTCTATTTTTAAGAGGCTGCACATTCTAAAATGCATAAACTTAATAGTAGTTCTGCAGACAGCACAGCTCGGAGGCAAAGAGACATGATGGGCCTCATTTACGAGACCCTGTTGGCACACTGCACCACCTAAGCTTAATTTATTTTTTGTGCACCAGTAAACAGTGTGCCATCTCGTATTTACAAGACCATGCAACGCCACCTTACATGGTTTTTGTGGCCTTGTAAATATGGGCCCCTTTCACACATAAAACTGCATGAAAGGGGCATTCCATGGGTGTTGCTGTGGGTGTTCCCACGCCACACCCATGGAACGCTAAGAAATCTGACACATTCCCAGATTTAAAATTCTGGGAATGTGTCAGATTCCTACACCCCCTTAGTGGTGGAGTAGAAGTGATGCACCGGGAAGAAATATCTTTATTTCTCCCCATTCGCTCCTCCTTCTATGTGTGCTGCATTGTGCAGCACACATAGAAAGAGGAAAACACCTCGCTTGATTGTTTTTGTGCAGGAAGGTGTTCCTTCTGCCACATAAACAATCATCCCCACAACATTGGCATCATTGCAACATGGTACAAGGGCGTCTGCGTTGGCGCTGTGTTGAAATTTGTGTGCCAGCACAGGGGGAGAGGACAGAAATGCGCTGTAACTTGTAAATATGGCACATATCTTCCCTTTCTGGGTGGTGCAGGAAGGCGCAGCAAAACACTTGCTTTGCCGCCCTGCACCACAGGACTTGTTAATAAGACCCAATGTTTATGCCCGAGCTGTACTATCAGCAGCTCTTGCACTAACTTGGACAATTCCGAGTGAACAATTATAACTTTAGAATGTGCAAGTTGCATAAAAGCAATCTACAGCTGTTTCTTATTGGAACTCACACCTTCAGGATCCCCATTTCCCAAAATTGGAAGTATTAAAGAAAACAACTGTTTCCAGTACACATTGTAATGGCTGTCACATCAATTACATCACATATACCTCACACACTTCGAAAGGACGAGGATAAGCAGTAGGAGAATATTTTGCAATTTAAAGTGTTCAAATAAAAAAACAGACGTAATTGAAAACACGGAGGGTATACTGTTTTAAAGTTCATTTTCTGATTAATAAACCCTGAAACTGAAGTTTGAAACAGAGAACTGCAAACAGAAAACAAATGCGCTGCATCAAGAATGCAAATCCTTTGGTGTCTGTGCCAATTAAGATCTTTTCATGCAAGGTATTGAGTCATGTTCATGGTTTTATTGATTTATATAATATTTAATGTATGCACTTGCGCTTGCATATCTAAATTATATGGAAGAAAATAATGATTCCCTAATGTACATTGCTATCAGATGAGTGATGTTGCAATGAAATTGAATTAACTGCAAACACAGGGCACCTGCACTATTTTCTAGATTTGTTTAACCAGAGATTCACTGGAAACTGTTTGCAAAAGCAAACAATCAATGTCTCTGCTTTTTTGATTGTGCAAAATCATACAAACAGTATTAGATTCTCTCAAGACAAAAACTCCACAACTCACAGTCTATAGCAAGAAGTTCAAGAGAACTGTGTTATGGGCAGTATATTTTGAGAATGTGCTAATTCCAATAAAATAGTAATATGTGGGTAGGTGCAAGAGTGCACTTGGGAGTGGTGGTCAGTTTTCTCCTGGATCTTTTCAGTGTACTGAGAAGCAAAGAGTTAACATCAAACTCACAATTTACAATTCTGTGAAGCCCATTTGAATGCACAATGAGGAGCAGCAGGAATCATTATTAAAGTTTAGTAGATTTATTTCAAATTAGTAATCAGTCCAATATATGAGCATATTAAAATCAGACCATAAAGGTACAGAATCAAAATTGGCAAACATAAGTGCTGAAACAAGTTCAATCTCCTCAGCATGAAGGATATAAAATTTACAGTCACATCAATGCAAAAACTAACACATAAGAATTGAAAGTCAAACAAATAATTCTGATTTCTTCTATTTAGCAGGAACATAGGTAGGGGCATCCAGCTAGGTTCTAAACTAAATAGGACAAGGTTTAAGGGTCTCAGGATAGAGTGAGGCAAGTGTCAGAATCACAAAGACTTCAGCAAAGGTCTTCAGAAATTAAAGAATCCAGTGTTAGCATGAAGCTATTCACTGAAAGGACAAGGGAGTCTAAGAGGTCTACACCTCTCAGAATCTAAGATAATCTACTGCAATTCTAACCATGTGAACACTAAATTAATGTGACCTTACAGGAGCATCTTCAACTTCTGAACACATGATCAGAAACACAATTAATTCTCTTTCTCAAAGAGTGCACTTGCAACATGGAGTGATCCTCCCATCCCATGGAACTGTAACAACCAGGTTAACATTGGGAATCTTCACACCAGATGTGGAAAGAATAGTTGGTTTCTTCTGTCCAATAAATCATCCAGTCCGTGTCAAGAAGTTCCTTCTCAGACCTCGCTATCACTACAACGCAATACTCCTTTCTCTAGCTAATGAACAACTAATGCACACCTGCAGAAGAAAACAAGCAAAGCGCAAAAACAGATTTCACACATTAAAATGAAGGCCTGCTCATTGTAACTTAGCAAACCACAGCTAATATGCACTTTTAAACACTCTAATAATTGGATACATAATATCAAACTAAATGCAGAACATAAGCCAAGAAATCACAAATGCGTGGGTACTGTGCTTTCAATAAATGCAATATTTCAAAATACAAGGGTAAAGATGACTGAGAACTACAAATTGTGTTAACTCTAAACAATAGAACTCTCAATTATAAATGAAATGAATAACTTCTACAGTGAATGTGTCAAAGCCCAGCTCACCTGAGTTCTTGTTCAGTTCTGATGGAGGTTGAAGACAATCCGACCCCACCCTGAAACTGCTTGTTCCAGCACACTAGTTTTTAAAACAGTGCACTAAGAACAGAAGCTCAAGGGAAGGGGGGAAGTGGATAAAATAAAAAAGAGAGACAACACCGTTCTTGCGTTTCCACTGTTGAAGTGCTGCACAAATCTGCGGCCCTTTCTGACTTCTGTAGAAACTGATGCCTAATGAAACATAAACAAAGAACAGATAAGTGCAACCTATTCCTAAATGGGTTCCTGACTATCCCTTTATTTATTAGAAATTCTCTTCTAAAAGTACCTCTTGGATCCTGGTCTCTAGTTTCCAGGTTTGGAATGTGTTACTGCTCTGGGATGTGTTTTCTATTACTGTAAAGCTTCTAAAACATTAAACAAATACCGTTATCAGAATTACCAATATCAAACATTCATCATAATATAACTAAAGCCTAAATTCCCAATAGCAGACTCACTTTTCCCATATTTCCAGAATCTTTTATAAAACAAATACTGTACTTTTACATCAAAATACAGCATGTAATTTGTGCAAGTCCTTGATTTACTGTTTGCCTTGCTGTTAATGGTTTCCACTGTTCAATTCTTAAAAGTTCCATGAGAAAAAACAATGTTTGCTTCACAAAATTCTGCAAAATATTCTTGTAACAAAGAGTTTGAATCACAATGTTCGTGGAAGGTATTTCGTTTCAAATTGTATATACACGAATCCAGAAATTGTTGTCAAAGTTCTTTCAGGTAATAAAAGGTTTTGCACTTACTTGTTGCTGGCAAGAGATACTGATCAGTCTAACCTTGTCTTCTTTCTCTTTTGCAGGTTACTCATAGGAGAGAGGCTGAAGCAAGGAGGAACCGGAAACCGGAAGAAGGAAGAGCCAGAAGCTGCGCCCATTGAAGTCAATGAAAGTCTGTAAAGAGCAGGAGTGCCAGCGCCGAGGGATCTGTTCTCAGGTAAGCGGGAGGTAGACGAGCACAAGCACTGGGTGAGGCTCGGGGGATGCCTTTTATAGACAGGGCTGGGTGTGGTTTGAAGAGCTGGGTGTGGTCCTCACATGCTGCACATGTTCTTGGAAGGTGTGCAGAGCTGGGTGTGGTTTGAAGAGCTGGGTGTGGTCCTCACATGCTGCACATGTTCTTGAAAGGTGTGCAGAGTTTCAGTTATTATACAAATTAATTGGATTAACACATGGCCTAGGGAGGAGTATTTTAAAGAAGCCTTGGTAAAAGCAAGGCCCAATGAGTAAACAAAACAGCACATTAAACAACATACACAGAAGCCTAGGGGGGGGGGAAGGTGAGATAACAAGAAAGGCTTTCAATAGTAAGTTTAAAAGGGAGCTATTACAGAACCCACTAGTGCAGTAAGAGGGGACATGCTCTTTGCTGTGTATAAACCCTAACAGTTGCCCCCCTCAAAGGCCCTCCTACAGGACGGGGTTTTCCTGGATTTTTAAAATAAAACCGTCTAATCAGCTGTGGGGCATGTACATATGATGCTGGTTCCCATGAATTCTCAGATTCATCATATCCTTTCCATTCTACTAAATAAAACAGACGTCCACTAATTCTTTTTGAGTCTTTTATGCTTTTCACTTCATATTCCAGATTTCCCTTAATTGGTATGGGTGGAGGTGGTGGTTCAGGTCGGGTTCTTGAGTTGTACGGCTTAAGGAAGGACACATGGAATGTAGTATGTACTGGATATTCTTTTGGTAAATCTAATTTTACTGTTACCGGGTTTACTATGGCAGTTATACTAAAGGGTCCAATGAAACGTGGTTGCAGCTTTCGGGATCCCTCTATGTTTAGGTTCTTTGTGGAGAGCCATACCTTGTCACCAATTTTATACATTGGGGCCTCAGACCTGTGTTTGTCTGCTTGTCTTTTCATGCTTTCCTTGTACTTTAATAAATGTTTCCTGGCTTTGTCTTGTATGTCACCTAACCTCGTTAGTCTATCCGTTACTGTAGGCAACAGGGAATCTTCTAACAAAATGGGTATAGCTCTTGGATGATACCCCTGCAAGAAATAGAATGGTGAGCAAAGTAGAGCTGAATGCTCAGTATTATTATAAACAAACTCTGCTACAGGGAGAGCTTCCAACCATTCACTAGAATAATCAGCCAATAAACAACGTAGCGTTTGAAGTAAGGTTTGGTTCAGTCGTTCAGTCTGTCCATCTGTCTCTGGGTGGAAAGCAGTGGATAATGCCACATCTATTTTCAGTTTTTCACATAATTTTTTCCAAAATCTGGAGTTGAACTAGCTCCCTCGGTCTGACACCACTTTGCTTGGCAAACCATGTAAACGCACAATTTCCCTTATAAAAATATCGGCAAATTTTGCCGCCGTGGGTAATTTCCGTAATGGTACAAAATGTGCCATTTTAGATACAAAATCCACTATAACCAACACTGTTGTGAAGGATTTTACAGGTGGTAAACCTACAATAAAGTCTACGCTCACAGTGTGCCAAGGTTGTTTGGGTGTTGGCATTGGTATTAACAAGCCGTCAGGAGCCTTATGAGAAGATTTATGTCTTGCACAAATTGGACAGGTAGTGACAAATTGCTTAATGTCCTTTCTTATAGTGTCCCACCAAAAGTGTTTTTGCACATTTTCCAGGGTTTTTACCCAACCAGGATGACCTGCCAACGGTGAGGCGTGATGCCAAATTATCACCTGTGTTTGTAATTCAGAGGTGGGCACTAACAGCATGTTGTCGTGATACAATAAACCTCGTTGTATTGTGTTATGGGAATCCTTTAACCAATCCTGAGGTGCTATTTGCATGTGTGCATTATATAGATCTGTGATGAAATCCTTCTGTTGTACTGGTGCCAACAACTTTTGGGGAGGAATAATGGGTTCTCCTATTTTATCTTGTTTCATGTCTGAGGTATGTCCGTATCTAGATAACACATCAGATTGAATTTGTTGTGCACCTGGTCTATAGGTTATCGCAAAGTCAAATGTGCTAAAAAAATTTAACCAGCGCATCTGACGTGGTGTTAGTGCTTTAAGTGATCCAAAAAACTGTAGGTTCTTATGGTCAGAAAAGATTGTAACTGGGTACTTGGCTCCCATTAAATGGTGCCTCCATTCTGAAAAGGCTACTTTGATAGCTAGTAGTTCCCTTTCAGCCACAGTGTAATTTTGTTCAGCTGGCAATAACTTTTTAGAATAGAAGGCTATAGGATGTAACTGGCCATCTACTGCATCTCGTTGAGAGAGAACTCCTCCTAAAGCTACTTGTGAAGCATCCGCTTCAACAAAAAAGGGCAAGTCAGGATCAGGATGTTTCAGAATTGGGGCTGAAGTGAATTTTTGTTTTAGGAGTTGAAAGGCGTGTGCCGCCTCATCAGTCCAAAGAAACGTTGCCCTTTCCGCAACAAGGTAGTTATTGGGGCCGCAATGTCTGCAAAATGTGCAATAAACCTCCTATAAAAATTGGCGAAACCCAGAAATTTCTGAATATCTTTTACAGAGGATGGTTCCGGCCAATCAGCAATAGCACTGATTTTCTTTACATCCATAGTTATTCCTTGAGGTGACAGGCAGTATCCTAAAAAGTCCACGTTGTTGACATTAAAAGTACACTTTTCTAACTTAGCAAAAAGATGATTTTCTTTTAACTTTGATAATACTGCACGAACATGTTGGGTATGTTCTTCTGAGTTCTTAGAGTAAATGAGGATGTCGTCTATGTATACTATGACACAAACGTCCAGGAATTTGTGTAGGACCTCATTTATAAAGAACTGAAAGGCCGCAGGGGCATTACATAACCCAAAGGGCATTACTGTGTACTCAAATAAACCAAACTTTGTCTTGAAAGCTGTCTTCCACTCATCCCCCTCTTTTACTCGGACCAGGTGGTAAGCTCCCCGCAGATCTAGTTTAGTGTATACAGTAGAATGTCTTAATTGATCCAACAACACAGGTATTAGAGGAAGAGGATATTTATTCTTTATTGTAGCCTTATTTAGTCCTCTATAATCGATACACGCGCGAAGGGATTTATCCGGCTTCAGGATAAAAAAGAGTGGAGATGACACCGGAGATGTGGAATGACGGATGAACCCAGACTGTAGTAGGTCATCTAGGTAGGTTCTTAAGTATTTGGTTTCTTCGTCAGTCAAAGCATATACTCTGTTATTAGGTAAAGGGGCCCCTGGGATAAGATCTATACGGCAGTCATAAGACCGATGTGGGGGCAGCACACTAGCCTTTACTGGATCAAAGACGTCTTTAAAGTCAGAATATTCAGGAGGGAGACTTGGTTCATCTTGTGTAACACTAGCACAGTGTAATACTGTGCTCTGTTCTGTACCTGCTTCATGATAGCAATTGGTTCTGCAGAAAGAGGAATCCAAAGTAACAGTTCTATTCACCCAATCAATTTTTGGGTTATGAGTTGTTAACCAGGGTACCCCGAGAATCAAACCAAAATTAGGAGTATCTATCAGATCAAAGCTAATCACCTCTGTGTGCCCGTTCTGACAGACCATAACAAGTGGACTTGTTTGTTTTGTGATTAATCCAGAGGTCAATTCTGACCCATCCACTGCACATACTGCTTTTGGACAAGGCTTTAGGCACATAGGAAGTCCTAAGATTTCAGCTAACTTATTATCCACAAAATTTCCTGTCGCGCCTGAGTCCAGTAGGACAGGGAGAGAATGCCTCACTTGGGTAGTAACAATTAAAACGACCTGAATTATGAAATGTCTAGGTATGTGCGGTACCCTGAAGGCTGCAGCATTAGAGGTTTGATTAAGATGTTTTCTCGAACAAGTAACCTCTCCCCTTGTCGAGCTTAATCGTTTCCCGATTCAGTTGAGGAGGTGGAGGAAACAGCACCCTTTCGTGGAGTTTTAGGCTTTACTGGACATTCTTTGGCAAAGTGACCTGCCCTGCCACAATATAAACATAATTGAAATTTTCTCCTTCTTTCTTTTTCCTCTGATGTGAGTGGACCTCTGAGTGTCCCTATTTGCATAGGCTCTGGTTCAGGGAGTTTATTATCTGTGTCTTTCTTCTCGTGTCTAATAAAAGTTAACCGTGATTCCAGTTTGTATTTATCTCCCTTTCTTTCTCCTAGTTTATGTTCTAATTTCACAACTAAATCTACAAAGTCCGAATAGTCTTTTGGCAAATCAACGATATGAGCCAGCACGTCTTTTAACTCGTCTCTCAAACCTTTATAAAAAAGGGAGACACGCTTTTCTTCTGGCCACTGTGTCTCGGTGAGTAAACGATTAAAACTAGTGAGATAGGTCAATAAATCCTTGTTACCTTGTTTAAGATTTAAAAGCTCATTATCACTTGCCTGCATGAAAGTGTGTTTTGCAAAAAGGCTGGTCATGGTACGTTTAAATTGATTCCAATTATGGAGGATGGGATCATCTCTATCCACGAAATGAATTGACCAATTGGCTGCTGTGCCACCCAAATAAGACAAGACGAATGCCACTTTTGTATCATCAGTAGGGAACTGTTGTGGCTTACAAATGAAGTGTAATTGACATTGATTGATAAAAACATGGAATTTGTTACTATCTCCATGAAAACGTTCAGGTGCTGCTAAGGGCACAACATTAGGAACATTAACAGTAACCTCAACTGGGGAAGGGAAAGTTGTATGTTTTGATGGCGCCCCTGTCTCTGAGGAGGTTTTAAACAAAGGCGTAGAAGCTGTGTTCCACTGAGATCCCCTAAATTTATACCTGCTTAAACCCTGTTTTAAAGAGGTATTCTCCATCTTTAATCTCTCTATTTCCTCTTGCATATGTTGCAAGATGCCAGACACTGATTCATTATGAGCCAAGTCCTCATTTAGGGCCTGCGCCATATCCGTGACGTCAATGCCCTCTATTTCTTCCCTGGTATTCATCGTCCACCAGAACTGAAATTTTTTAAGGCTTGTGCTTCTGTCAAAGCCCAGCTCACCTGAGTTCTTGTTCAGTTCTGATGGAGGTTGAAGACAATCCGACCCCACCCTGAAACTGCTTGTTCCAGCACACTAGTTTTTAAAACAGTGCACTAAGACCAGAAGCTCAAGGGAAGGGGGGAAGTGGATGAAATAAAAAAGAGAGACAACACCGTTCTTGCGTTTCCACTGTTGAAGTGCTGCACAAATCTGCGGCCCTTTCTGACTTCTGTAGAAACTGGTGCCTAATGAAACATAAACAAAGAACAGATAAGTGCAACCTATTCCTAAATGGGTTCCTGACTATCCCTTTATTTATTAGAAATTCTCTTCTAAAAGTACCTCTTGGATCCTGGTCTCTAGTTTCCAGGTTTGGAATGTGTTACTGCTCTGGGATGTGTTTTCTATTACTGTAAAGCTTCTAAAACATTAAACAAATACCGTTATCAGAATTACCAATATCAAACATTCATCATAATATAACTAAAGCCTAAATTCCCAATAGCAGACTCACTTTTCCCATATTTCCAGAATCTTTTATAAAACAAATACTGTACTTTTACATCAAAATACAGCATGTAATTTGTGCAAGTCCTTGATTTACTGTTTGCCTTGCTGTTAATGGTTTCCACTGTTCAATTCTTAAAAGTTCCATGAGAAAAAACAATGTTTGCTTCACAAAATTCTGCAAAATATTCTTGTAACAAAGAGTTTGAATCACAATGTTCGTGGAAGGTATTTCGTTTCAAATTGTATATACACGAATCCAGAAATTGTTGTCAAAGTTCTTTCAGGTAATAAAAGGTTTTGCACTTACTTGTTGCTGGCAAGAGATACTGATCAGTCTAACCTTGTCTTCTTTCTCTTTTGCAGGTTACTCATAGGAGAGAGGCTGAAGCAAGGAGGAACCGGAAACCGGAAGAAGGAAGAGCCAGAAGCTGCGCCCATTGAAGTCAATGAAAGTCTGTAAAGAGCAGGAGTGCCAGCGCCGAGGGATCTGTTCTCAGGTAAGCGGGAGGTAGACGAGCACAAGCACTGGGTGAGGCTCGGGGGATGCCTTTTATAGACAGGGCTGGGTGTGGTTTGAAGAGCTGGGTGTGGTCCTCACATGCTGCACATGTTCTTGGAAGATGTGCAGAGCTGGGTGTGGTTTGAAGAGCTGGGTGTGGTCCTCACATGCTGCACATGTTCTTGAAAGGTGTGCAGAGTTTCAGTTATTATACAAATGAATTGGATTAACACATGGCCTAGGGAGGAGTATTTTAAAGAAGCCTTGGTAAAAGCAAGGCCCAATGTGTAAACAAAACAGCACATTAAACAACATACACAGAAGCCTAGTGGGGGGGGGAAGGTGAGATAACAAGAAAGGCTTTCAATAGTAAGTTTAAAAGGGAGCTATTACAGAACCCACTAGTGCAGTGAGAGGGGACATGCTCTTTGCTGTGTACAAACCCTAACAGAATGCGCCTTCAATAATATAGTTTGATACTTCACTTTGCATTAATAAGGTTAAGTCGCACAATTTGGAGTTACTTCTGTAATGTCTAGGGCTGGGACTAAAATTGCACTACTACAATTCTTCCTCTGATGATGAATTAAATCATCACAATCAAGATATGACTCTTATTAGATTGACCAATCAAAACTCCATAGGTTTCATGTATTTTGCCTAGTCTCTTCCAACTGATTCACCTCATCATAATATCTACACTGACTCTTCTCCAAATCAACTTCTTCCCTCTTCCTCTTCAGTCCTATTCTTTCCTTCACTCTCATTTACACTTTAAAGGCCTCAACCAAAAATATGACACACACAAAGCCATTATCACAAGCGGTCTCAAGATAGATCCTACTATTCTGCTTCCCATATTACCAAACCATTTGCCATCTTCAGCAAACCCATTTCCAATAGCTTCCCAAGCCGCTTTTAAATTCCCTCAGATCTTTTTTCAGCCCTGAAGTGTTCTTAAGATATGACCTTATATTTACTTATATCAGGTGTGTATGTATAACACTGTTGGACCCTTATCGTCCTGCAGACTCTGCCTTCCTTGGCAAGCAAAATGTCCAACACAAGATCACTCTACAAAACCATATATCTTATAGCTACCTTTTCAGTATCTACAACCATAAAGGCTCCTGCTGTACTAGTGGACTGTTTATCAACTATAGTAGATAACTGTCTGATCTTCAAATCATTCAAAATCACACCTATGGATGCAATCATTGCACCAAAGATGTCTCCTCCTAATGCACTAACACCTTGTTCAGGCTTAGAACTCATTTCCAATACAGGATGATTAAAATGGTCCACATGATATACCTTTGGGAAATTTACAGATTGATAACATACGCCATACCATCCCTTGTGCAATTTAAAATAAGCATGTTTCCGCCAATAAAATAAATCCAGGTATAATAGGATCTTCTCCACCCAAGAACAGCCTCCAATTTCCTCTAACTTCAAATGTATGATCACATGCACTCCTTTCCACAAAAACTGTGTCAACTGTAGATTTCTCTGTAAGTATACACAGCTTTCCCTTATGCTTCCAATCCAATGTTAAAACAGCTAAGTTTCCTGCAACTTGGTGCTCGATTTCCTCCTTAGCCCACCTATCGTGACTCTTAAGATCCTTAACTGTTTTTGACTTAGCCTCCAAATCCCTCCTGTCTTCAACTAAATTCAAACATTTCTTCTCAACATCTGTCAGGATGTAAGTCAAATTGTTTCTATGTACATAGACAGTATCTAATGTTGTAGTGGGTTTAAAGAATCTACCAATTATACTTATTTCCTTTGAGGTGGGACAATGGTTCAAATGCTCCAAATTAAGAGAATCTGAAAGAACCAAATCATAATTTAAAAAAAAAACAATTTAACTGTCCTGTTCCATAAAACAAACTTAGCAAAAGGCTACATATAAATCCATAAGACAAGGAAATGTGGTGATAGGTAATACCTTCTACAGCTGATGCAGGAAATTGTGTGCATCCTTTACGTAAGAGAGGGGAGCCTCGCAACTAACAAACTCTAAATTTTATGAGAGTTTCCAAATCACTGGTCTCAATATATACCAACATGGAAATGGATCTGCTCCCAGGTAAAACAGTGTGACCCTTGCATCACATGGATATATTAGTAGGATCCTCACCCATTTGTACCACCAGTAGCATGCCTCATCATTGGATCCTCACCCACTGCACCTAGTGTGAATGGGTGGGCTCAATGCTGTTTGTAAGCAGAGCTTTTACTAAAACAGTACAATTTTAAAAAAAAACCTTCGGGAAACTACTTTTTATTTATTAATAAGGCCCTTAAGCTTGAATAAAAACACAGTGATGTATAAAGAGTACAATGACCCTTCACATCTATAATTCAATAAGGTTGACATGTTTCAGCCTATCTCAAGTGCCACTCAGGGTCAGCAGGCTTTCTTCAGAAATGACTACATCCATAGAAATTCTACAGATTCTAATATGTATCTAAAATGTACCAGTTCCTAATGCTGGTCTACACAGTATGCTAAACAGGAAGCATGAAATCATATAGATCTATTGTTAGGGGGTAATTACTGCCCCTTTTCATGTAATTGTCTCATGCGTATGCACAGTGCAATTACTTGGTAAAACAGAGTATATTGTCACGTAAGTTTCCCCAGATGATAGACTCAATGTATATAAACACATAAACACACACATGAAAAAATAACATGCATGAAAAAATGATAAATAGCCAATAGAGTTAAGCAAGCAGACACTATAGTAAATCAAATCATATGTCATGTCTATGATACGCACATATCTCTTAAGAATTCAGGCTCCATGAGGCAGTAGGGGTGGAGCAATCACCATTGTCACCCTCTAGAGGTAGAAAACATAGGGCCTCATTTACAAGGCCTGTGGCGCAGGACAGTGCATCACATTTCTTTGCTACACCACCCTGCGCCACCGGGAAAGGGTAGAAATGCACCATATCTACAAGATATGGTGCATTTCTGTCCTTTCCCCCTGCACTGGTGCACAAATTGCTGACATGCGCCAACACAGCACCCTTGCACCATAGTGCAAGGGTACCTGTGTTGTGGGGATGATTGTTTTTGTGCAGGAAAGGACACTTTTCTGCACAAAAACAGTTGCGAGGTGTTTTCCTCTTTCTATGTGTGCTGCACAATGTCTGCAGCACACACAGAAAGAGGAACAAACGGGGAGAAATAAAGATATTTCTCCCCAGTGTGTCACTCTTCACCAACCCTGAGGTGATTTGTAAATCATCAGGGAATGCATCAGATTCCTTCAGGTTCCTTCACGTTCCATGGGTGTTGAATGGAACACCCCAAGCAACACCCATGGAGTACCCCTTTCACACAGTCTTATGGTGAAAGGGGTTCATATTTACATGCCCATGAAAAGCCACACAAGGTGGCTTTGCGTGGCCTTGCAAGTATGGGCTTGCAGTCTGTGCCACCGAGCGTAAAACAATTATGCTCCAATGGTACAGTGTGCCGATAGGTCCTCGTAAATGAGGCCCATAATGTTTACCTAATCGTTCCAAGAGGAAGGAAATTGAATGTCAGGGTACCAACTGCACACACTACATCAAGGGATATCATCTTCCTAATCACCTATTCTGCTCCACATATCCTCCAATGCTGCCCTGCCCTGAGTCGGGCTGTCTTTTAGGCTGCGAGAGGAAGAGAGGCTCGAGTCATGTGATCAAGGTCACATGATCCCAGTAAGAAGATTGCATTTCCTATGGGTTTGGGGGGGGGGGGATTTTGGTCCCGCCTCCTATGAACCATATTGGTTGAAAGGGTGTCTAAACAGGGAAATGAAGTCCCCTATCCAAGTGCCAGTGAATTACTAGATGAGGGGCAAAAATATTGCAACCCGAAGGAGCTCCACCTTGAAGGGATTTTTTATATGAACAAGTATATGAAAAATTAAGAATATATTAAAAAAACAATTGTAAAAATTAAAATGAAAAAAGAGACAATTTCTAGATGCAGTGAAATGCATGATATTGTGAAGATGTGCATGTTATGTCCACATTTAGTGACAAACAGCAGTCCATATTCATTATTATACGCTCCAGGGCAGTGAGCTAAAGATCTTATTGTCTGTTTTTTGTTACTCTTGTGCAGGGGATGTCATCATTCAGTCCCTTCTTCTGCGTGGATAATTTATAAATCCTTCTCAAATCAAATTTTCTCCAGATTCGTGTCTTTGCTGCAACATGTTCCAGGATCACCCATTTAAAGTCTTTAAGTGTTCAGTAGTGATGTAGTGTTCCGCCGTTTTGATGGTGTTGCATCTACTTCTGTTGCTCCTGTGTCCACAGATTCTTGTGCTGATGTTTTGGGTTGTCATAACTACATACCTACGTTTGCAAGGACAAGTTATCAGATTTTTCACTTGTTTGGGATTGCAATTAGTGTGGCACCGTAATTGCCAAGAAGTATGTAAACCTAGGTCAATTTACTTCATAGGTGTGGACAAATGACAGGCGCTACAATGACCACACGAGTAGTGACCTATTACTTCTAGGAGCCCTAGTGTCCTGTGTATCATATTTGCTTGTTTACAATAACTTTAGGTCTACTGTTTACCAATATATCCTGCAAGTTTTTAGCTCTTAAATGTTAATGTATTTAATGTTTACTATTTTTAAGTATATATGTATTAAAACATTATATTTTTGTATATTTTGTATACAAGTGTAAATCCATATTTTTTAAATATTTTTGTATTTTCAATTATAAGTATAGGATAACAATATGTTTGTGCTCGATATTTTTGTCACAATATTTTTATATCACAACATTTAGGGTTTTGGTGCTTTTTTCAGTGAAACCTATATCCCACTTAACTGTCTGGCTGTAGAGAAGTCATGGAAAATAAAACTCAAATAGAGAAATAAATGTATTGGTAGGCACATGAACATTTGTAGTTGTACTGTTGATCATATTATTGGAAGGGTTATATTCACCTACACCTAGCACAGTGGAAGACAAATCCAAAGTTGACCCCACATCGTCACCTCCCATGAATTATTAATAACAACAGTAGGGAAACATTTGACTCATGAGGGGTAAAATGTATTATTTCCACTCCAGTCTGTGCAACAGTGAGGAAAGTGTTGGAATCTGGTGGGCTAAAATGTACTATTCCTACTTCAGTCGGTGCAACAGTAGGGAAAGTGTTGGACTCAGGAGGGGTAACATTTACTATTCCCAATTCAGTTTGTCAAAAAGTAGGGAAAGCGTTGGACTCAGGAGGCATAAAATGTAACTTTCCCACTCCAGTCAGTGCAACAGTAGGGAAAGCGTTAGACTGAGGAGGGGGAAAACTTACTATTCCTACTCAGTCTGTGCAACAGTAGGAAAGCGATGGAATCAGGAGGGATAAAATCTACTATTGCCACTCCAGTCTGTGTAAAAATAGGGAAAGAACTTCAATTTAAACACATTTAAACATTTAAACCTTATTATAATACAAGTATTAGTTTCCTAAAATGTTAAAACTATAAACATAAAAATTAATATATACATTAAAAAAATGAAAATTAAAATATGTATAATTTTATAAAATAGTTAATATAAGTATATTTATTAATGATTTCATTAAATTCCCACACTTTAGTAGCAACACAATTTACATAATTAATTAACAATTATTTAATTATAAAGAAATAATTTATGATTAATTAATTATTATTTAATTACCTTCCCACCTTACACCCCTACAAACCCAGCAACTCACACCTAAAATGTAAATTAAAAAACTATAATAATTACACAATTTTCATAAGTAATTAACAATTAATTAATTAATAATTCATAAATTATTAATAATTTACGGTTTATTTTTAATGAACTTCCCACCCAATACCACTACAAACTCAACAACCTGCACCTAAAATATAACTTTAAAATATTATTTGCACAAGTTATTTACTTAATAATAAAATAAATAATTAATATTAATAATAATCAAATAAATAATTCATATTAAACAAAAATATATTACTTAATTATACTTAATTAGCTTCCTACCTTATACCCCTACAAACCTCAAAACCCGCTACAACACTATAAATTACTATTTTACAATTCATTTAAAAAGACAAATGACTTAAAATTGAAAACTATATTTAAAAACATTAACAACAATTATACAAACAATGTTAAACATAGACAATCAAAACATAATTCAAACACATATAGATACTTAGAAAACGATATTTCTTACCTTAAAACATCAATATTTTTGGTAACAGTATTTTTACTCCATATTTCTGTGTCACTATATTAAAAACTAAATTTTTCTGCAGGTTATTTTTCAATCAATATTTTGTCTGAACACCAGAATACAGCAGCAGCAGAGTCTTCTCTATCAAGTTCCACCTCTGCAAATGGTAAAACAAAGTCCATCAAACGAGGTCAATTTATTAAAAAAATATTTGTGAGTCTTTCTTAGCCCTACTCTGTGTAATTTTAAATGACAATCTTACAATCCTTCAGCTTTGCCTCGGGCCTCAGTACTCTTCTTTATTCCCTATCAAAGTTCATCTAAAAGTCATTAATATGTGCATGGTTCAGAAATAACAATAATAAATTGAGCCAATACACTCAGTGCTATGGAGCCATATTAGAGAATATGACTACATAGAAAGGGTATATATGTGTAAGGAAGATAAAGGAAGAGACTGCAGTGTATAAAGAGGCTCCACAGGAAGGGGGCAGTCAGGCCCAGAAAAGGAGAAAGGGGAGCGTAGGAATAATGGTGGCAGAAATGGAAGAAACAGAAAAGAAACCAGGGTGCCCATGAGATGGGGTAGTAACCGACGATACAGACCAAGAAAACACATGTGTCCCCATGGGCCCATGAGAGAAGCACTTATAAAAGGGAACACACCCAGGGCCACCAAGAGTGGGATGGTGGCAGGGTTAAGAGAGGCCCTGCTAAAAGAAGACACATCAGGGGCCACTGTGAGACGGACACTGGAGGCCCGAAAGAGGCCCTGATAAAAGGAGACACACTAGTGACCATTGAGAGATGGATAATGGGCCCAGGAGAAGCCCTGATAAAAGGAGATAAACTAGGGGCCACTGAGTTGTGTTGTGGTTCAGCACATTGCAGTTCTTTTGTCACTAAGCTTAAAACAAATTAACAAGGTCTAGGGTATCTTTAGAGATAGCAGCACAACCAATTTCCGGACTTAGCACTAAGGCCACAGACTAGTTGATGTGCAGGGGCCCCAAGCCTGGAGCTGCTGGTCACCTGTTCCCAGTGCTTGCCCTCCCACCACACACACACACACATTTTAGAGCTGTCACGTCTCATTCCAGGATCTCACACAGTTGTTTCACAGTCATCACTCCCACCTGGCTAGGATTCTGATACTGTGCCATAGTACCCCTCTTTTGCTGTGTCGGGGGACTAATATAGAGTCATGTTAGACAGGTGCAGATCGATTCCTTCAGGGAGAGGCCTAAAAAAATATTTGTTTCACCTTGGAGGCAGTGATGTAAAAGAGGGACCAAGCCTTACATGCTGGTGAAACTAACCAAAAAGACAACCAAATATTTATTAGGGTAAAATTCCCAATCCATCATGGCAACATCCATATATTTCACTGGTACAGTTATAAACAGAGTTCATGCACATTCCCACACCTTGACAACAGCAACATTGTTCATTGTGGTTTCCAAGCTACTACATTTTTCATGCTCCTTTTATTCTGAGCTTCACAAGCTCTCTACCACTTCACTTTTCAGCATCCTTTTAGCAATCTAATTTTACATTCACACATGCAATCTAATTTGACAATCACACCTGCAGTTTTGCCTGTATATTTTTGAATCTGGGGAGAATTATTGGGGTACACAGTCAGACCTATTCCTGAAAGGTCACATATGCCACATGAATGACAGCAATCTGTGTAGAACATTCATTCCATTATGCTTACACCAATGTCCAACATAACATCAGGGGTTGCATTGACACCCATGAAGTGTAACGTTTTGTTTATGGTGACAGTGAAACATAACAAAATAAAGGTTCAAGCACTGATCCATGTACTTCAAGGTACAGCAGCAAGTGCCTGCTTGATCAGTTTCAACACTGGTGCTGATTTCAGTGAATTACAAATGAATGAATGAAGGAACCTACAGAGTGCACAAAGGCCAGGAGACATGTTGGCGCTGTGAGTGACAAGAATCAGGAGCCTTACTGTTTTCTGAATAACCTGGGGCTAGATTTACTAAACAGTGGTGCAGAACGATGCTGCGCCAAATTTGGCAGCGCCTCACTGGTTCACTGTAGAAATGTAGGGATGTGCCGTATTTATTAAAATACAGTGCATCCCTGCATTTACCCCTGCGCTGGCACTAATTTGTGCTGCCTATCACCAACGCAGGCATCCTTGAACGATCATGAAAAGCATGTCTGTGCTGAGGGGTTTGATTGTTTATGTGTGGGAAGGTGTCCCTTCCTGCACATAAAAAATCACTGATGGCGATTTGGCACTGGTGTGGGTGCAACAGAATGCAGCACACACAGAAGTGCCAAAGCGTCATTTTGAAATGGTTGTTTATGTGCAGGAAGGGACACCCTCTGCACATAAACAATCATTATTGGCATTTTGCTGTTTCTATGGGTGGTGCAGTATGAGGAACACATAGAAAAAGCAAAAAACAAGGAGGAATAAAAGTATTCCTCCTCGTTGCGCCTTGCTAATGCCACCCCTGTGGTGCCATTGGATTTTGCCACTGCCTCACGTTTACGAAAACTCATAAATCTCAGGCAGCGTCAAAATGCAATGGGTGTTGCTGTGGCACACCCACAACAACACCCATTGCATGCCCCTTCCACGCAAACGGCTGCCTGTGAAGGGGCATTATTTACTAGGTGGTGTTAAGCCATAAAAAGTGGCTTAACGTAATCTTGTAAATACGGTGCAGGGCATAGCTTCACCGGAGCGTCAAGAAAAGTGACAATCCAGTGGCGCTAGGGACTCTTAAATATGCCCCCAAGTTTTTAAAGAATTTCCCAAATGCCAGTAGCAGATTTCAAATAAGAAGGGAGACTATTCCAGTTCAAAGCAGTGCAGTTAACAAGGCTTCTGCCTCTCCTTGAGGAACATTTAAAAGAGGTAACAGCTAAGTTACTGCCAGAGCTTGACTGCAGTAATCTGCAGGCAGGTACCATTTGAAGCTATCCTTCAAATAATCAGGTCCTTGTCCATGGAGCACTTTGAATGTGATACAAAGGCCCTTGAAAGTAATGTGCCACGTTACAGGGAGCCAATGTAAACTGCTTATCGTCTGGGACCCATATTGGAATCTGGGAACATTCAGGAGCAGCCGCACTGCAGAGTCTTGCAAACTCTGAGGTTTGTTCAAAGATCTCTTTTGCAGGTTTTGGTAAGGAACGTTGCAGTAGTCAAGCCTAGTTAGAACTAATGCAGTTACAATTGTCTTCATTAGATCAAAGAGAATGAATTTGATGATTTGTTTATGATTATAAGAGTATAGAATAAAGCAGAAATAACTGTATTGACTTGATCTTTAAAGGTAAGTTTATCATCAACTTTGATGCCTAGAGTTTTTGCCTTGTTAACAGATATAGGGAGCGTCCACCAGGCTGGGGACCAGAAGGAGACATTATTGCTGAATAGGATGACCTCGGTCTCAGAAGAATTCAGTTTAAAACAATTGGCATTCAACCAGTTGCTGACTGCACTCATGCAGTTCTGTAATGACACATCTGTATTCTGGTTACTGTCAGAGAGCAAAGCCACAATCTGCGTGTTGTCCGCGTAAGACCCCAATGAGAACCCAAAATATTTAATCAAGCTGGCCAGGGATGTATCATAAAGGTTAAAAAGGGTCAAGCCAATGATGATCCCAGGAGGACTCCACAGGGTAGGAGAAAGGGCTCAGATATTAACTCCTTAAGCATAACCGATTGAACACTATCAGATAGGAAGGAACAAAGCAAGCCCAAAGCAGTATCCCGATGCACTGTAAACAGTCAATCAATAAGACGTAAATGACCATGTCAAATGCTGCAGACAAATCAAATAAGATAAGGGTGGCACTGCTGTCACTATCTACTGTTGACCTGACTTCCTTGGTGGCCACAATTAGCATTGTTTCGGTGTTGTGGCCACTTTTGAATCCAAACTGAGTGTCATCTAATAGATGGTTGTTCTCTATGAAAGAAGCCAATTGCAGATTCATGTCGTCCACCATTTTGGCTGGAAGAGAAAGCCTGGAGATAGGCTGATAACTATTTGGGTCTAACAGGTTTAGATTTGGCTTTGTTATTAATTAATGGGAGGACCAGGGCCGATTTCCACTGATTAGGAAAGTGTCCTGAGCTAAACATGACATTAAAAATTTTAGTCAGGTGAGAAGCCACAATGTCAGATAATAATTGGACTGTTTCTGGTGGACAATGTTCCAAAGGGGATCCACATATAATAGTCAGAATAGCCTGTTTTACCTGTACTACTGTGAGGTGATTCAATTTCCCAAATGTAGTTTTTCCTGAGATCACAGGTACATTGTCATTACTCATAAGACACATAGGCTTGGAAAACCTATTAAAAAATTCCTCCACTTTCTTCTGAAAGAAAATAGCAAGAGAATTGCAAGAAGCCTGACTGCATCCTGCAGAGTTGCCAGTTTGGTAATGGTTTGAAAAAGATCTTTAGTGGAGTTGTTTACCAATTCAATTTGTTTAATAAAAACATCTCATTTTTCTTTCACTGCCAAGTTTTACTACTCTGCAATGAAGTGTTTGTAATTTTTGTTTTCCAGCATGCTATAGTCCTTCCTCCATTTGCATTGCTGCCTATGACATCCTTGTTCTAAGGCCCTTAGTTTGTCATTAAACCGGGGCACCATGGGTTTGTTTCTTTTGTGTATTCTGCTTTTGGCAGGTGCAAGAATATGCACTGCTGACATCAGCCAGTCTGACTAGTTCATGCACAGTTTTTCAAGGTTGTCTGTCCATTCTGGTTGAGTCCCTGCTAGAAGAAGATTAAACTATGAGGCCTGAATTTTGTACCGGGTGTGAGAGACTTGTGTCTTATGGGGATCTTGGCCATGGGAACTTTAAGAGGGAGCTCAATATCACAGATTACATCTCTGTGGTCAATCCAAGCCAACAGAAGGGTAACATGACTGGTGATAAAAGGATTATTTGTAAATATTCCTGTCAAGATTATGTCCAGCAAGGTGTGTGGGGCCGTAGTTTATCTACTAAAGTTTCCGTATCATGATTATGTTGTTTCTCTAATTGAAAGTTAAAATCATCCAACATGGCAAAATGAGATTTGATAGAAAAGGATTCCAAGAGAGAGAGAGCTGAAAGTTTGTATGAAGGTGGATCTCAGCCCAGGATGTCGATAAACAAGTAGGCCATTAAAGGACTGCATTTTAGTTAGTTCAATGTTAAATGTACACGCTTCACAGTCATGCGAGGAAGCCAGCACAAAAATGGCAGCAAAGATATCTTGGTACATAATGCCTAACTTACCCCCACCTATAAATGGCTTAACTGGTAGGTAAGTCTGCAGGCATGTTTGGTCCTGATGTAGATGAATGCTTATCACAACATAATAGGTCAATTCCCTTAATTGTTTAATGGTTTGGAAAAGTTAAAGACTATTAAAATAAAAATGCATATTAATGAGGATATCCATCCTTTTGCTCAGAGGCACAGATGAGTTGCTTTTCATTCACAAGAAGCTGTTAAAAAATTACTTGAATCATTACTAAAGCATGGCATTATTACATGTTCCACTGGTCCAACAGCATGGTTTTCTCCCATAATAGTGGTGCCTACAAAGGACCATGAAGGAGATGTGCGCATATGAGTTAGCATGCAAAACAAAGCAATTGAACTTAAGAGACATTCAGGGCTGCACATTGCAAACATAATTACACAATTAAATGTGTCAAGATCTTTTCTTGACTTGATTTGAATTAAGGTTATCACCAGCTAGAACTAGAAGAATATAGCAATATACTATATCTTTTGCTACACATGTTGGCTTGTTTAGATACAAGAGATGTCATACAACGAATCATACAACCTGTTATGAAAGCATTTAACTATAATAGTGACATAATGGTTTTTGGAGCTACACAGAAGGAGCACGATGCAGCCCTTACACAAGTATGTCAATTACTCACTGATGTAGGCTTGACTTTAATTGCCAATAAGTGTGAGTTCAATAAAACAAAATCTAATTTCTTTGGCCACAAATTTTCTGACAGGGGCATGATGCCTGACCCTGCAAAAGTGCAAGCTTCATCAAATGCTGAACCCCCACAAGATGTTTGGATGGTATGTTCTTTTCTTGGATGGCCAGCTACTGTTCACAATACATAAAAGGCTTTGCCACTGCCACTGCTCCACTACGAAAGTTAACCATGAAAGAAGTTTCTTTGAACTGGTCAAAAGAATGTGAAAAGAGTTTCAAGAGCATCAAACATGCCATAGAAAATGCAAAATAATCGCATACCTCAATCCAAAGCTCCATACTGAGATTGTAGTTTTGTAGTTGACGTTAGTCCTGTTGGGCTAGGCGCTATACTTGCATGCCATAGTGGATGCCCAAATGCAAGAAGACATATTGTGACCGGCCTATGCTAGTGGAAGTTTAACTGAAACAAAACATGCTTACTCACATCCTAACAAGGAAAATTTGGTTGTAGTCTGGGCTTGTGTACATTTTCATGCATTCCTGTAGGGAAAACCTTTTACGCTGGTGACTGATCATCAAGCCTTGCTGACTATCTTTGGCAATCCAAAGGCTAAGATGACTCCTCAAAGTGAACAATTGCAAGAGTATGATTATAGAATTGTGCATCATTTGGGAAAGGATCAAAATTCTACTGACTACTTTTTGAGCGTGCCTTTTCAAGGTTGTGGTGCTCAATACAAAATGGCTGAGGCCTACATCAATTTAATTGTTAAGTCAAATACACCAGCCGCTATATCGTTATCCCAGATGGTCACTGCAGCGAGTCATGATAGTTAAAAGGAATAATTAAACAGCAGTTGTGGAACAAAGATGTTTGATCTTCAAGTAATGATGGTGAGCATCCAAGTACAAGAATGTCAAGGATGAATTACCATAACTCAGGAAGGAGTTATTCTGTGATGGTCCTGATTTAAGAGAGTTTGCGACAAAGAGTGATAGAAGTGGCTCATAAAGGATATTGTGATTTTGTTGCTACAAAGATAGCTCCTCAAGACCGTGTTAGGTTTCCATTCCTAGATGAATGAGTTGAAAACGAGCTCAAAGGCTATCACATATGTGATTGCCTGTCAACGAAAGTCCCTCAACATAAGCTAAACATGTCAGAACTCCCGAAACATGCCTGAGAGAAAGTAGCCATCGATTTCTTTGGTCCATTTGACAATGGGTATCATTTAATGGTGATAAGAGATGAATATTTATGTTTTCTATTGGTCGAAGATCTCTCATTCATGACACATGAACAAGTGATCAAAAAACGTGATGGCATATTTGCAACAAGGAGTTTGCCAGCCAATGTGAAGTCGGACTATGTTCCACCCTTCAATAGCAAGGAATTTAAGAAATTTCAGGAGCACTTGAAAGTAAAACATCAAAAGATCACAAGCTTGTGACCACAGGCCAATGGACTTGCTGATAGTTATATGGGTATGCTGAAGCAAGCACTGCAGCAAGCAACTCTTGAGAGGCTCAGTTTAAAAACACTGCTGAACTCTACACTGCAAGCCTATTGTTCGACGCCTCACTTGACCACAGGTGAAAGTCCTGAGACTTTGATGTTCGGGAGAGCAATGGCAGCCAAGATACCCCAATGGACCAAAGAAAGAGATACTAATGAAAACTTAATTTATATGAGGGACTAGGCTCAAAAACAGAAAATTTGAAATGTATGCAGACAAGATGCAACATGTGAAAGGCCTCTTGTTCTGAAAGGGAGATAGATTGTGATCGCTCAACAGCTACAGAACAGAAAACCTAATGCTTCTTACGATGTCAGAACTTTTTCAAGTAGTGGCTGCCAAAGGACACATGTTGACTGCCTGCAGACCAAGGAAGTCCCTTACCAGAGACTCTTCTCACTTCAGACTTATGTTTGGTCCATCTTCAGCTCGAGAGGATGAAGAAAGTCTGATTGTGAAAACTTAATGACTGTTGCTGATTCCTTACCATCCTTGGCAATTTCCAACACTGAAGACGACCATTCACAGCTTCCAATACCTAGATCAGGTTGACAGATCAAGGTGCCAAGAAGATTAATTGAAGAGCTTTAATTGTACATGTTTCTGTATATTTAGATTTTGTGTCTGTCTAATGATTTTCTAAAAATTAGCAATTTTTCATTTAACAGAGGGGGAGATGTAGTGTCTTGCATCATTTAAAGCAAAACCTTTCTTGCACCCCGAGGACTCTGTATTAATGTGTGACTTCATCACAGGAATAGAATGTAAGAGAGTTTACTTTAGAATGTTAAGAGTACAAAGGGGCATGCAGAAGAACAATGACGTGTGATTAACAGCTCCGTGTTGTTTTCTAGTCATTCAGCGAGTACCAGGCTGGGGAGGATGCTACATAAGTTAGGAGAAATTCTGAGCTTGTAAGGAAATGATCAAACAACGCTCCTGTTTACATTAATTAGTTTTGCAGTCAGATTTATTTTAAGGATGGGTGAAGCTGCTAAGTGTATTTTTTTCATTTTATAATAATAATGTATGAGCAAACCTATTGATTTTATATCTGCTGCACAAGGACAAGCACCTGTATAGAAATTGGGGCTCGTGCGATGTTTCTCATCAGAATGTTCACCATCTGTTTTCCCTTGTAATGGTCCATGCTCCACTGTCCAGTTTTTATGAGTACCATGATAAACATTGCTAGTGCAGCACACACACATACACACCTCACCAGACAGTAATGTGAGACACTTCTGCATGAGACACCTCTCCCAAGAGATACACATATGTGGTAGAAGTATGTGTAAAAAAATCAGGATATTATGTAACCGACTGGTAGCCCAATAATCAAGATCTGCATGTGACTCTGCTTGCATAATAAAAGATACTTACGGGACTAGTTTAGTTCCAGGCCAGATAGTGTTAAGTGTTGCTGTCAGGGGCGTAGCTTCGGGGGAGGGGGGTGTTTGAGGTGTTACACTCCCCTAATAATTTTTTTTTTTACAAATAGTTGCATACAAGTGGTCTTTGTCGAGTATGGCGAGGTGTCTATTGGATTTCACAAGAGGTTTTTGCATATACACAGACAAAACACACACACACACTCTCTCTCACTCTCTCTGGTTTGAAAGTCTTCAGAGATGGTTATTTTTTACAAAATTGTGTGTTTTCTCTAATTTAGTAACCCTACCATTCTGCTTTACCGTCCCTTCCACTGTCCCCTAATCCCCTCTGCATTAAATGCAAACGTGATTGTTTGAAAATCTGAAAGTCACACCCCCACAGTCTCATTGAGTAAGATGCGCCCCTGGTTGCTGTAGTTTTATAGCGAAAGCAGTGATTGAAATGGACAGTGTTGCCAGGCTCCTAAGACTTGACTCTCGTATTTTAAAAAGCAGAGAACTGGACCTTCTTAGCGTAGGTGCACTAGTTTTAATGCAAGTGCAGATGCCGAAAGAATAAAGCTGATTTTTGGAAGGAAACAATTTCAGTCATTTGTTCGTAGACAAATAATTCAGCTGACGCTCTGCTACCACCTGTCTCCAGCACCAGAGGAAAGAACTATATTATTTTTAAAAAAAAAACTCACAGTTGGTGAGTTAAAGGCCATTCTTTTAAAATAAAACCTTAATGCACGAAAAGTGATGAGCCATAGGAATTCCAAGATTTGTAGTACGTTTTTTTCACATTTGATGGATTAATTCCCGCAATACAGTAATTAGAGCAAATTTGTGGCAGATCAGAAACAATACATTTAAAAAAACTAGGGCTGGTGGAAAACACTCCTTGTCAAGGGTAAAGGGTGTATGATTTCACTCTGTATAGCTTGCCGCATAGAGAGCTCTGACAGGAGTATGCAAAGAAAGTAGCATGATGTGCCAAGTCTCAAGTCAACTGCTTTTTCCAAACGAGATGACTTAGATAAGAATGTTTTCTTTTGCCCGCAGACCTGCTCAAACTGGCGTTGTCTCTGATTACTCCTGAGGCAGGAGCATCGGGTTACGCACGTGTTCATGTGGAGAGATAAAGGAAGACAGCTTTTTCAATGCAAGATAAGCCACACGGGTCGTCTGGTCGCCTCAACTCGACTGCCGGAGCCCACCAACAAATTTAAAGGCCAAATATCTTACAGCTCTGCGGTCAAACAACTTGGCCCTCTTTATATATCAAAGTAATTTAATCCTGTTCCATTTGAAGGTAAGCGAGTACCCCCTTCGTAGAACTGCGAAGGGAAATTTACACTTTTTAAAAGTGTGTAATATTAGGTGAAACAACATCGCTGCTGAATAGGTTCATTCTGGAAGCACGATTTAATTAAATTATTTCTGTTTCGCTCAACCAAATACTCAAAAGTAAATATGTGAGGCCAATACCTTATCATCGAAACAGTTAAGGTATGATTCTGCCAATTTAAATTCCTTTGTGTTCAACTAAAACAGTCCCTATGTATTTTTCTCTGTTAGATATGAAATAACTTCATAAATAAAGTGGATTTAGTATTACAATTGCATAGCTAGACAGAAATTGTATAAAGCAACACCTTAAGAAAGAAGCATATTAAAAAGGCCTCATGCATTTTAAAAGTTGTTTTCCCCGTCATAATTGGGGAATGTATATTGACTAGTACACTATCACTGTATAAGACATATTATTGAGTCATATTTATTTTCACTGGCATGTCATAAAATAAATTAAGCATTTTCATTCATAGCTAGATGTATGTGTACACACAGCATATATTCTATATATACAGCTATATCTATAGCTATCTAAATATGATAGACAGATAGATAGATAGATAGATAGATAGATAGATAGATAGATAGATAGATAGATAGATAGATAGATAGATTATAACACCTGAACAGACAAAAACAAAATCAGAAATTGCCTCAAAAACCACAGTAAAAGTGCAGTTAAGTTACAAACCAAAAACAAAGGATAATGAACTTTACCTTCCAATGTCCAATCAAATTTAAGCATTTTTTAGAAAACATTTGGCTTTCCTGAAGGTCAGAGAAACCAGGTTCGCAGAACTACACTAATTGACAGGCCAGATACCTCTTAAATTTAACATTCTCATGACAGACGGGACACTTTTGCAATAGTAAATTCGAAAAACTACTCAGTGGACGTAAGCAAAGCAGATAAAGGTACTTCTTTGTGTAAAGTTCTACATTTATGCCAAGTTTGGTGCAATTCAATTCATCTGGGTTTTATTCTCCACAGAGGAGCAGAGAATCATATGGGAATTAGTAAGGGAAATGTCACTGTGTGACCCCACCGTTTTTGTTCTCTCTGCTTGACAAATCTTCATGAATGTTACCATGTGGAACCCACAATTTATGAATTTTTATTGGTGCTGATTTGTCAAAAGGCACCAAAGTTTTTTGCTAAAAAAAGACTTTTAAATGTAAAGTCTGACCATACCATAACTCCAGAGGCACTATAGCTTATCTTATCAATATCTATACCTATACCTATCTGTCTATCTATCTATCTATAGAGAGAGAGAGAGACATTAATATTAATGTAAACTATAAACACAGCAGTATATACTGAATTTCAATACGTCTGTCATAATATAACTACATAACCATCTAATAAAAGGAAACACATGGTTTGGTGAACAAAAAAGCACCACTATCCATTAAGAGGGTTCAATTGACAGGCAGGGTGTTTAGTGATAACCAACTGTTCAACAAATTTTAATACAAATACACATCTAGATTGAAATCTTTAGTATTTAAATGCACCTACAAATACTGCAACAAAAAAGAATTTAATGATTTTATCATTACGTTCTCTTCTTTAGGATTCATCAAACTGCAGTCTAAATAGCTGTGTCTATCCACCAATAACCCCAAAACACTTAGCTAAGCCCCCTAGGCACTGTGTGCTGCTACAGGGACCTGCTGCAGGCTTCCTTTAGGGCATCAAGTCCAGCAGACAGTGAAGAGAAGATACATTTGTGCTTTAGTTACACAGATGTCTCAAAGGCAATTAGACACCCACAGCCACTTGAATACCACATTAAACGTTACATTTTGAATCAATGGCTTTCAGTCCCATTAGTGCCATTGGTATACAAATGCAGATTTGAAGATTTCGGGAAGTGATTGCGTCACATTTTGCAGTCTTCAAAGAGTGCACTATTCTTTTTTGCCAGTTGCTTTAAGCAGGACCTGCTGATAATGCTGAAAGCAGAATTATGTTGCTCACTAGTAAATGGATGGTTTACTTCTCTGAAATAATTACCCCTCCTGAGATGGTGCTTTATTCATAAGGACTGTAGCAGCATGTATTCACTTAATATGAAAATTGAAAACTCCAGCAAACAAAGTGTAAGGTCGTCTAGATATGGTCTGGCTTGACAGGTCTGGCTTGACAGCACAGATGTCCAGACTATCATGTGAGAATCACTAGCTAGGGGTTTTGGCTCCACCCACATGTTGGGAGGAAGGAGTAAATGCTTTGATTCTGCAAAAGCTCTGTGCTTCCACAGACAATATGCTTGCCCTCCACACAGCTGTGATCATTTTGTTTAATTATCCAGCTGCCTGAGCTTGAACGTTCTGGGGCACACATGTCATTTTAACACTATTAAAGTGCCTTAAGATAACTAGAAAATGTATTGTGTTTTCTCTGGCAGCAGCACAGATGGGAGGAAGGCGGCGTACATGGATGTTTAGATCTGGCTTGAAAGAGCAAGTGTCACCTGACCTTTTAACCTACACCAATATTAATCTACATCTTTTCTTTCACACAAATACATACAGTTCCCATGCTATTCACTTGTAATGCTTCACACTACTGTACAACATTTCTTTAAAGCCAGACATAGTGGCATTGACAATGCTTGTTTTTCACTATTTGAATAAAACACACTTGTAATATAATATTGCTTGTCATAAACGTTTAGTTCTTTAGGTTTTTGTTACTCAATTTGATTATCATACTGTTGTAGAAAATATTGGAAGATGTGGAGTTATCTTTAATAACGATAGTTTGACAAGTGCCAGAGTTCTGTAGGCCAGGACTGTGGCTCCCTTCTGCTCACCAACAAACAGGTAGGTAGAAATATGTTCTGTTTTTGTTGTATAAAGGTTTAGGCCTTGAATTGGAAGTGAATGCTTGTCATGGAGGTGTCCCTCTGCCCGGCATCGACAGAAAGCTGTCTCCTCAGACTTCAGGTGTGGTTGCGGGGTTTGTGTGGTTGAAGGTGAAACTAATGAGCACCTCTATCAAGAGAAGAAGTGTGCCTAGAACACTCCAGGCTTAAAGGTAAGTGTTTAAGCTGAGGAGAGAAAATCCCTATTGTGGGTGAGGAAAGCGCGATCACGAGCTAGGGTTTAGGAGGATTTAAGAAGATTGGCTTTGTTGAAGTGGTGAAGAAGAAACAACACTAAAGAGACTATGAGATAAAGTAGTGATTGGATACTACAACTTTGCAGACCTTTAGTACTATGTTCAAAGCTCTAGCAGTATTTACATCAAACCTCCGGACCAACTGATCGCCTTTGCTGTCATCCACCAATCCACTTCTTTTACCCTCTCACTTGTAACATACAGTCTTGGCTGTGAATGACTGTGCATGTTTGAATGGGTAGCCACTTCCTCCTTTCTCATTCTTATTATATGCTTCCTCTCTGCTGTGGAGTAACAGGACTGCTTCAATGGGCTTCAGAGCGAGAGTAATGGTTGTGTCTTCCTTCTGGTTGGCAATGGCTTAAGTGGATGCCATAATAGTGCATAAAGTAATTCTGTCTGGCATAAATATCATGCCCTAAATTTCCATTACAAGTATATAGCCTTGTTGATTGTAGATTTTCAATTATTAATTCCAATAGGATGAACATTTTGTGTAAACAATATTTAGGACATGGCATTTATATCAGATGATATTCTGACTACATTATTTTGGCAACACACCAATGGTTTACCACAACACCTTTTCTGTATGCACCACAGTGGAGAAAATTGGGGTGGTGCAGATGCTTTTCAAATTCTTAACCAGAATACATGAAAGAAATTTGTTCTGCAGGGCTCAGATGTTTGTATGTACTGATCATTATCAATGACATGTCAAGCAGTATTTGATACTGTACTGTCAAAAAGAAACTCACAGGCCTCACCCTGCCCATTCTGTGGAGCTCAGAGGAGTCATCTCTGTCCATTCAGGTCAGCCTATTGTTTGCTCCTTGTAGGCATTTCACACCTATTTCATACCTGTTCAAGGCTATGCACAAAATGAGAACGAGTAGTGATTATGCTAGCTAGCATCCTGACAGTCTAGACAGGTAAAATGTAACTTTCTAAAAGTTACTTTTCCTTAATGGTTTTTACAAATGTGACTTTACAAGTGAGTTTGATTTTTAATAACTACTAAAAATTGTGGTTCCATTCTTTTTATCTATATCAGACCATAGTAACTATGTCATGGGAGTTACTTCATTGTCGGGGCAATTCATCCAGTATTGGGTTTTTTCGAACTAACGTCTCATACTACTAAACAACCGGACCCTTCAAAGAATTGGAATAGACACTGCACCCACTAAATAGTGGCAATTCTATCTCATTGCAAGACCCAAACTGGACACACAGAATAGTTTGTCGCAGTCTATTAATATCCATGGTCTGCAACATTGTCATTGTAAGGAAGGGGGCTATTTACATGCCCAGTGGAAACATAAGTAAAGTTTTACAAGCTACACCTTTATTAGTTATAAACTTCACATGCCAGTGACATCATCCAAATGGAGGAGCATCGATATCTATTGGTATTGTCAGGTGTAACATTAGATACCACCAACTCAATCCGGTACATACATGGTGGGCAATCGTATTGGTCCCTGATGCCCTTAGCAGTTAATTTATTATTGTGATAGATGCCCACGGTGCCCCATTTTGGGAGTTCCATTGGAAGCAAGACCCCCTGTCCCCAAAGTAAAAAGGTTCATAGATTTAAAAAGATATCTGCTCCCACCAAGGAGCATATTTACAGCCAGAAACCAAAGGATGAATGAGTTTAGAGGCCCCGAAGCTCTCCTATCATAAGAAAAAATCATCTCACTTCATCAAGGATCTCGCACTGCCATCTGAGCTGCATAGTCCATCACAGACCGCTGGAAACTACATATTGCAGTTGTGCTGCTTCTTGAATCGTCCCTCAGCTGGCATCTGTCCTCATTGACCTACACCATCCCCTGGTATTCATGGGAAGTGATGTGCACCACGTGTGTCTGCACCAACATCGGAACAGTGGAAAGATTTGTTAAAACCCCCATCTCTCTAAGGGCTCATGTCACTACCCTTGAGCTACGTTTTATAAAATATTTGCTAGTTATATAAGTGCAGTCCTCGTTCTTCTGGAGTCGCATCTGTGGCCAGCATCTGACGCCAATGACGAGCACCTCCCCAAGATATTCATGGGAAGTGAAGTCCACCAAGTGTATCTGCACCAACCATTGGGGCAGTGGAAAGATTATTTTTTTTAAAGTCTATCCAGGGGTTCATGTCATGACCCTCAAGCCATGTTTTTTGAAAATCTTGCTAACTATACAGTCAGATAGTGAACTTTACCCTGTTCTTTACATTCAAGCCGCTTGTTACCTGGGTGCAATTGCAGAGCAGTCTCTTTAATGGATATAAATCCATGCTATGTTCATTAGTGGATCGTTTCTTGTCACCTTCTTCCATTCCGCTCATGATCATATCAGCTTCCTTATAAGTGTCACTCTTAATTCCTAGTAGACTATTCAGGCGATAATTAGTCAAAAGTGGATCCCTGTTGAATCTCGCATATGTGTCTTTATTCGAGAAGCCATTCAGCATGCCCCCTTTATGGATGAGCAATCCAAAAATGATTGCAAGTGAAACCTTATCTCTCCACAAGTTTGCCCAGGGAATGTCATTGTTCAACCCTGTGAAAAGCTGGACAGCCTATAAATCCAAAGCTGTTCCAGCCTGAAAAGTTGCCACTCAGATGTTCCTTGTGACCTCTCGATGATGTACCATTTGAAGTAATTCTCAGAGTGAGCAAAGTCCACAAAGTGGCGCATCAATTTTGTAATTGCTTTTTACATCTGAATGTGCTTCTGTGCTCATTAATCCTCACCTTTACATTTCTCGTGGTCATGCCTATGTATTTCAGACCACTGGTGTAGATCAATACATAGATATGGTTTGTAGAGTCACAAGTAGTGTTATTTCTCAAATTCCATGAGGTTTTCAGGCCTAATTGTTTAGTCTGATTTGCGTGGGGGCAGATATTACATCAGCCATATTCTTTTTATACCTGTTCCCTTTCCTAAGTCATCAGTATTAATATTTTAATCCGTAATCTGGTACATAGGGGATATAGGCCTGCCACAGTCAAATTAGCTTTTAGGGACTCTGCCACTGTAGGACCATAGAAGCTTTCTTTTTCTACATGTTTTTAAAAAAATACAATGCATTCAATTTTGTGGGCTGAAGTCGATACATAGGGGTGACTTATTAATAATTGAAAGACATGTTTTCTCCTTTAAAAAAAGGTACTTTGAGAGTTTGTACTGCATTTACACTGCAAGAGTCAGGCTACACAAGGTAGGTCTGAACTCATGTTTGCCCTACGCCTGTAGTACATGGCACAATAGCTGCTACAGTCTACTAGTAGTATTTAACTTCCAGGCCCTGAGTGCACTTTCTACATATATGCTAGGAACTGAAAGACAAGGTAAATATGCCAATTCAGAATAAGCCAGTTTCACCATATTTAAAGGGGGAGCACAGGAACTTTTACTTCTGATTAGCAAGGGTTAGTGCACACAGTTATAAAGCCAACAAAAATATAGGATCCAGCAGCAGCCAAAGAATCTGGGCGATTGTGCAGAAAAAGCAGATTTCCTGTGCTTGTGTGCTTGACACCCAAAGTTGTTCTAACCTGCAGGTCTGAGGTTCATTTGTCTCCACAGCCACTTTGCACTACTGCCTGGCTGATGTTGAATTGAAAAAGAATAAAAGAATATGTCAAAGGCTATTTTCTGAGGGGAATATGCCAAATTGTTCCGGTTTCCAGTCAGAGTTGCTGTTTTTTTATCAGCTCTGATATTGGGCTCTGTGGCACATTCTCTTCTTGAGGCCCTGACATTGGGCTCATGTTTATCAGTCTACCACCCTGACATTGGTCTCATGCTCAGCAGTCAACCACCATGTGGCAGTGCCCATTTGGTACCCATTTTCTAAAGTGACCAGCTTGAACTCCATACTGGCTGCTTGTTACTGCTGTGGTAGCTTGGCCTTCATGGACAGGGCCTCTGCTCCTGTCTTCACCAGACCTGGCCCATGTTCTGTGGTTGAGTGAGGAATATTTTGCACTGGCCAGGGCAAGGGTGGCTTCAGCCTCGGTCGCCTGTTGTCTCCAAGTGGTCCTGGTGAATGTTTAACTCAGTTTCAATTTTCTGCTGGATTCAATCCTCGCACCCCTTTTACCCAGACCTTTCAAGTCTTCGTGGATATTGTGACTATGTTTCTGGTTTGTCAGATTGTACGAGATTTAGGTTTATTCTCTGTGATAAATTTGGTTCCTGTAGTACAGGGGCACTACCAGAAGGCTTCCAACTTGAAGCAACTCATTTAGTGGGTGCTGACCATGAGTTCTTGTCACAGACCATGAAGCACACTTCTCCTGGGTGTTCATGGGACTGGACTGATACCCGTTATTCTCATAGATGGCTCTCTTGTCCTCTCTTTGCTCATTTGTTTTGCTATGCTCCTGCACCCTAGGGGTTCTTTTATTTCAGGAAGCTTCTCTTTGTAACAGGTGTAGCTTAGCATGTTCCCCATGGTTTTTGACATGTATATAGTGTTCCGCCCATTGTCATGCTGACCCTTTTCCTGCCTGATGGATTTGATGTTCATGCACTTTTGACGGAGACCCTGACGGGTCTGGGGTTCTTTGTTTTTTCTTATCTCTTCATTGCTTCCTCTTCCAATCTTTGTGGGGCTTTCTGATCAGTCTTCAGTTGTGTTCTTGTTAGAGCCCCACTTCATCCCATTTCTGGACATGTGGGCAGCTCGACCATTACAAACACTATTTTCCATTTGGCAATTTATCAGGTTCATATATGATATAGCTGTGGCTCAACATCTAGGGGCTCCTTGTGTTCCTTGTTCTTTGTTCCTCTCTTCTCTAGCATGCTCTGCATCCTGCTGGGTAATGAGTTTGCCTAACCACTTGAGTCAAGTCCTATCTTCCAATCTCCAGGCCTACATCTCCAGCTCCTTAATGGCTGAATCTTGAATGACTGGCTTGCATCTCCTGCATCCTATAAGAACTCCCATGAATGGGAAACCAACTGCAAGTCCCTTTGGCTGAAGCACTCCTAAAACCATTTCCTCAACAGTGGTTGGATAGTTGAATGTGGTTCTCATGGAATGGTGTGGCATGACTCCTATAGTCCCTATAGCTGGATTCCTATGGAGAAACATGGTTTCTATTTTTGCCTACATTTCTCTTGGGTGTTAGAGTTGTTGGTTAGACAGGCTGCCTTGGTCCTTCAGTCATCTCTGGATCTTCCTATATTAGGTTGTCTTCAGTCCTCTCTGCTGCTATTTCTGATGCCTGTTTTAGGCTTCAAGGTTTTCTTTGGTGTTCTTTTTTTCTGTAGCCTCCCTGCTTTTCAAGTCTTTAATCAGTGGCTGTGGTGATGTTGGCTTGACCTGGAAGCTTTTTATGCCTTTTTACCATTTTTCTTGTGACACTTTGCCTTCCAGTTATGACAGTGCATGTGCTGGTTCCTTTGCCTATTATTATTGGGTTTCTTTCCTGAAGTCTCAAACATTTCATTTGACTTGCAGGTTGTGAAAAATGGCAGTTCATAAAATCTTAAGAGAAGTACATTTACATGTTATTTAATTTGAACTTGAAAAATGCCTAGGACCACAGAATGATACCACAGATGTTTGGTGTTGACGAAAATGATATGGGTCGAATGGTTTTAATGGTTTACAGAGAAATATCTTTGGACTCCCTCATTATCCGTACAGATTGTAGGTAGCTACTGAGACTTATAACTATAGAAGGGTTACTGTTGGTCTGGAAAATTCGGTAGGCTGTTTTAAAATGCCTTACATCAACAGTATAACAGAGTGGTCTCATCAAGGGCTGGCTTGGTCATATGTATGCTTGACAGAAGAACAATAGCTATTCCTCATTCTCATTAGCATAATTACAAAGTGTGCAGTGCACTGATCTTGTCACATTTGTCTTCCACTGATTGGTAAGCTTGTTTACTTGTAGTGTGCCCAACCTAAATATTAAATGTAGTGTTCAAGCCTGGGGTGGTAAATAAGCATCCATATGTGGTTCTAGAGGCAGTCTGAAGGCTAAAAATCCATCAACAAGTCCACCTGCTTTGGCACTACGGTAACACAGATTTAACCTGCTTTCCCAGTATGCCTCCTTGATCAAAGTTGTGGTATTATTATGTATCAATATGGGACTTTTCAAATACATTAATCCCTAGATTGCTAAAGAGTGCTTTGATGTGATGGAACCAAGGGGATTAGATTACAATTCCCAAGGTTCATTCTTGTTTTCATGGCAATTCTGTAAGTTATGAGTTCAGGAGTTAACAGCAATTGTGCCCAGAAGAGGGCACAGTTTTGTTTCTATATTATTGGCAGTACTTTGAATGTCCATGAGACCAGTCTCAGTCCAGTTGGGGCTTTAGTATTCCCTCATGTGATAAAGACAAAGGCCATAGTGGTTAAAACCCAATAACTTACTGTAATCTTCATTATTTTTAGTTCTACGTGTCTTTGTCCCTTCATTATGGTCTGTGTGCTCTCCTTTGACTGCTCTGGACTTCTGGTTTGGTATGTCAAGAGTATGCTAGGATTGCCTGCCTGCTTATAGCATACATTATTTACAACATTTTCCTGAAGTATTCATGTGTGAAAATGGGAATGACCACATTAGTGGGGCATGGGTGAATAAGAACAAGAGTAATGAACTCACCAGGTAAGTAATCAGATTAGAATTATAGAACTCTGTTTGACTCAAATTATCAAATTCAGAAGCCAAAAATTCAGAATCTACCCTGCCATGATTAATCATAACTGGTAGTTTGTACACTCCTAATTCAATTGACTCTCTGCTTTTATCTCTACTAATATAATTTAATTTAAAATGCATAGGGCCTAATTTAGAGTTTGGCGGACAGGATACCCCAATACAAACATGATGGAGTGACCTTCCCACTAAAACCTCAGTCTGCCCATCTTCTTTAGAGATAGACAGACTTTTTGTATTTTAGTGATTGAGCCCCCATTGGCTCGGTAGAATGACAGAGTAATGGCTGTCAGAAGAAGGACATTACACCGTTCACCTACTTCTCCAGCATGTATAGAGTTTATGGTGCAATGCATGTTTTCCTGTCCATCACTAACAGGAAAAAACTGGCATTGAGGGACAGGAAACAAATAATGAACCTCACACCCTGGGATAAAATTCCCTTGGTGTAGGGATTATTAGTTTTTTGTTTTTGAAAACCGAACTCCCACTTTGAGAGTTTTCCTCTTAAAAGCATAAAATTACAATGTTTGATGATGTGATGGCAAGTCCTTACAATGAGCAAAGGTGGCTACAGGTCCTGCAGTCATCTCTAAATTTGGCAGGTGGGGCACCCTTGGTATGACAGAGGTAATGTTCAATGGACATTACTCCGTCTACCAAAATGAAAATCATTTCCATAACCTTTGGCACCTAACAATTAAAACATATTCCAAAGCAGATATATTAAATACCAATGCATTACTATTACTTCAAAAGCACATTCATGGCCCATAAAATGATGACACCTGAGAACACCATGTCTATCATATTGTCCATTGTTAAAAAAAAAAAAAAACAATTGCATCTATAGGCCTACAACAATTCCATCCAGCTATCTGAGTGGCTTGGCAACAATATCTAACAACAAAAACACAAAACGTCTACTTTATGTGTGATATTTCTGCCTTACGTCACACTAGACACTCTCCCTTTTTTGACAACTCCTGTCTGACTCACTTTTCTACCCTACCCAGACAAAATATTCTGGATCAGGTATGAATCATTAAATCAGGGTCTTTGCTGGACTGCTGCACATTACATATATTGACATTAGGCAATGCCATCTAAGGCATCAGGCTTAAGGACCTATGTCATCTCTCTCATCACATTGACATGTTTCTTGATCCTCTGGAAACAAGCTTAAGTAATGCCTCTTCTGGAAAAACCCTCCACAGACACCATTGTCCTTGGTAACTTACACTTAATTTCCCTACAACCTTTTCCAATTAAAATACTTGAGAAAGCAGTCAATAGGAAGCAGATTGAGGGCCTGATTTAGATCCTGGTGGAGGGAGTTACTCCTTCACAAGCATAAAGAATATCCCATCTGCCATTATAGCCTATGGGGATCATAATAAAGTGGACAGGATATCCGTCACGCTTGTGATGGAGTAACCCCCTCAACCAGGATCTAAATCAGGCCCCAAGTTTCTTGAAATCAATGGCCTTTTTGATCCTGTGGAATCAAACTTTGTACCTGCTTACAAAACTGCGCGAACACTTCCGTCTATATAGATGACCTTAGAATGCCCTTGAATCAAGGAGACTCAGCTGCCTGATCTAGACTGACCTTTTGTCAGCCTTCAATATAGTCTTCCAAGCTCTTGTAATCACCAGCCATTGTAACCTAGGCAATCTTATGTTTCTGGAAGAAACTGCTCAGAAGCTTTCTTTATCTCTTGTGGGATGCCTCAGTGTTCTTCTGAACCCCAAGCTGTTTATCATCTGTATTACCTCCCTGATCTCAATTGCTTGCTTCTTAGGTATGGAAATTATGTCATACACCCCCTTTCTGACCTGCACAGACCTTTAAGTTTGTGGAGGAAACCCAAAGACAGCCACCTTCATTTTGGAGCCCCAGCTTATCTGTGTCTTAAACTGCCCAGTGAGCAAAGACTTAGAAGGTGGTAAGAACACAGCCTTTGTGCTGTGTATTGTTCAAACTTTGACTTTGAAACTGCTTTTTCCCTTATCTGTGTCAATTTACCTCTTGGTTTCTGTGCAATTTGTACTTTTAAAGCAAAACTGCTGTTTTTTCTACTGATTACTTTTTCACTTTCTTTCTTAGTTTTCCCTTATATTGTGTTAAGACCTGTAGAGGGCAATTTCAACACATCCACGTTTGCAAGCTAAAAAGGCAAAATACACCGTAGAGGCTCACCAGAGTATGCTTAATCTGCTTTACTGTATTTGGAAGGTGTATGTAGCACTCCTTTCTGGCTAGAAAAGTGTGATTGGTTTAAGCGTGTGAAATGCAGTGTTTATATATGGCTTTAGATTTGGGCCTTACCTTCAGGGTTGAACAGGAACTACAAAGTGTGGACTGAGCCTGTCTGTATGCAAGAGGATTCTGACTTTAGGAGCACCTCCTTGCCCCCTGCACACCAGTATATGTTTAAGGCCAAATGCATCTTATGTAAGTTTCTTACTGGTTTCTTACTGTGTGTTTCATCTGTGCTCTAACTTGCTCTTAAGGCTATAGTTTACATTAGACCTAGGCCTTAGGTCTAGAGTTCTCATTGGCTGATAGGTATGGGGTTCTGAATGGTTCCTAGGGCTATGGTTTTTATTGGATTTAGGACTCAGGATTGGAATTCTATTTGGGTGATAGGTCTGGAGTTTCAATTGGATCTAGGGATTAGGGTTTGGCTTTTGATTGGTTTCTCGGACTAAGATTGTGAGTAGCTGAAAGGGCCAGATCTTCCATTGGTCCCAGGGCTTATGGCTAGGGTTCTGACTGGTTAGGGCTAAAGGTCAATTGACCTAGAGTTATTTAACCTTAGGGCTCAGGGCATCTCAGCCCTGGTGTCAAGGCTGAGGGCTGAGAGGACAAGGACAGTTGTCTGGCCAGAAATGCTGCCTTGTACATCATTTTTACCTTTTACCAGCCACACTCTCTGCAAATGCACACTATTCATTTACAACCATCGAACCCTAACTGCACTTCAATGTCTGAACAACCAATACATAACCCTACAAAACATATCTATACATACAACTACCTCAACTGACACACAATGGCACCTTCACTCTCACAGAAAAAAACACTCTGTCCTCTACAACTATCAAATCCACAAGTCACTAACACAAGACAAATCCACACTATACCTAACCTAAATCCCTACAAACACACACTTCCTGTTCATACACAACCCCAGCTCTACCGTCCATTTTCTCATAACAGACCTTTTTACATCACCACCAAAACTATACTTACTCTTTATCATATCAACCAACAACACACAAGCAAATAACCCTTACACTCCACTTCACCACAGGTTACCAATATTACCATATTGCAATCCCCTTTACCACTTCATAGAAATTCACTGCATCAATTTCTCATCTCACTACTCTACAAAAACAAAACATAACATCACACACACAAAACTTCATTCAACATTCCGAAATGAACACCCAATCCCACCCACATGACTACACAAATAATTCAGATCCTAAACCATCTTTACTCCCAAATCATCTATCTTCACCAACATCTACCACAAACACAAAGACACTCACTCTCCCCCACATCTCATTCATTGCACAATTCAGACCCTTAAAACATGACCCACAAGCTCCACTACCACCCCTTACCCATACACCTTCCGACCTAAACAGATGCTAACAAAAAAAATAACATGCCACTCCGCCCAACTTTGCATCCCCATTCCTGTTACACAACAAGGCTATACTACAAAAACAACACTGCTCACCAATTCACTGTCAACCACCACACCATTTCCACCACCTACATGCAGATGCAACAAAATGCCTTATAAATATGCTGAATGAGGATTATGACACAGGCAAACAGCATTGTGGCTATCGTCACACAGTTAATACTCACACTAGTAATACACTTGCTAGTACTTCAAAGAGTACTACTCATTACTGTAGTGAACAAAGTCACACCACCAGCAAAACATTATCCCTAAACTGCCTTCCTTTAAATGCTTGATCACTCTCTAAAAACAAGCACCACATCTACTCACTGGCACACAACCTGCCTTACTCTTTGTTAGACCTGACAGCCTTAGGGTAGTCACCCCTAACTTTTTGCCTGCCTCCCTCCACTTTTTGGACACTGTTTTTGCTGGTTTATAGACTCTGCGCACTTTACCCCTGCTAACCAGGGCTAAAGTGCATATGCTCTCTCTCCTGAAACATGGTAACCTGGAATCATACCTGATTGGACTATTAATTTACTTATAAGTCCCTAGTAAGGTGCACTCTATGTGCATAGGGCTGGTAAATTAAATGCTACTAGTGGGCCAGCAGCACTGGTTGTGCCACCCACTTAAGTAGCCCCTTCTCCTGGTCTCAGGCCTGCCATTGCAAGGCCTGTGTGTGCAGTTTCACTGCCACATCGACTTGGCATTTAAAAGTTCTTGCCAAGCCTAGAACTCCCCTTTTTCTACATATAAGTCACCCTTAATATGTGCCCTAGGTAACTCCTAGGGCAGGGTGCTGTGTAGGTAAAAGGCAGGACATGTAGCTGGGTAGTTATATGTCCTGGTAGTGTAAAACTCCTAAATTCGTTTTCACACTACTGTGAGGCCTGCTCCCTTCATAGGCTAACATTGGGGCTGCCCTCATACACTGTTGAAGTGGCAGCTGCTGATCTGAAAGGAGCAGGAAGGTCATATTTAGTATGGCCAGAATGGTAATACAAAATCCTACTGACTGGTGAAGTCGGATTTAATATTACTATTCTAGAAATGCCACTTTTAGAAAGTGAGCATTCCTTTGCACTTAAATCCTTCTGTGCCTTACAATCCACGTCTGGCTGGGCTTGGTTGACAGCTCCTTGTGCATTCACTCAGACACACCCCAAACACAGGGTATTCAGCCTCACTTGCATACATCTGCATTTTGAATGGGTCTTCCTGGGCTGGGAGGGTAGAGGGCCTGCTCTCACACAAAGGACTGCCACACCCCCTACTGGGACCCTGGCAGACAGGATTGAACTGAAAGGGGACCTGGTGCACTTCTTAGCCACTCTTTGAAGTCTCCCCCACTTCAAAGGCACATTTGGGTATAAAACAGGGCCTCTGCCCTACCTCATCAGACACTTGCTGGAGAAGAAACCTGAACCAGAAACTACATCCTGCCAAGAAGAACTGCCTGGCTGCTCAAAGGACTCACCTGCCTGCTTTCTACAAAGGACTGCTGCCTTGCTGTTGCCCTGCTGCCTTGCTGAACTCTTGTCTGGCTGTGAAAGTGCTCTCCAAGGGCTTGGATAGAGCTTGCCTCCTGTTCCTTGAAGTCTCAGGACCAAAAAGACTTCTCTCGTTTACTTGGACGCTCCGTGCGCCGAAAATTTCGACGCACAGCTTGTTTCGCGGCGAGAAAAATGGCGCACTCCGACGCTGATCGACGCGACGCTCTTGGGACGATCGAAGATCCGACGCACGGCCTCGCAAGGACAACGCCACCCGACCTCTAGAGGAGAAATCGACGCGACGCCTGCCGTGAGATCGTAATTTCAACGCGCAGCCCCGCAGATCGAAGTCTAGAGGAGAAATCGACGCGACGCCTGCCGTGAGATCGTAATTTCGACGCGCAACCCCGCAGACCGACGCACAGCCGGAGAACAAGCAGGAAAATCCACGCACAGACCGGGACATCTGGTAATCCCTGCGATCCACAGAAAGAGACTGTCCGCGTGCCGGAAAACGACGCCCGACTTCCCCGCGTGGAAAATAACGACGCAAGTCCGTGTGTGCTGGGGAGAAATCGACGCACACACCCTTTATCCACGCACCTCTTCTCTTGTGGCCCTCTGAGGAGATTTTTCCACGCTAAACCAGGTACTTGTGCTTGAAAGAGACTTTGGGGGTCATTCTGACCTCGGCGGTAAAAGCCGCTTACCGCCGGTCAGAAGGCCGCCACAATACCGCCGCGGCCAGCCGCCACGGACATTCTGACCCACAACTGCAAAACCTCCGAAAATCCGCCCTCCACTGCAGTCCGCCACATCAGCGGCCAGCGGTAAACTGGAGAAGACCAAACCTCCACCGCCACGCCAACAGAAATACGCCCATCCCATTATGACCCGCAAATCCACGCGGCGGTCATTCAACCGCGGTATTCCATTGGCGGTAGACCCCGCCGTGGTCAAAATACACACACCTTTACAAACCCCTACCACATTGGACAATTTGAAAGGCACACACCTGAAACCCATACACACACCACTCCCACACATCCAATACCATATAAAACACACACCCACATCACCCACAAACCCCTACCAACAAAAACCAGAGACGAAGGAGAGAGAGACACACATCAGAGAATAGATAGCCAGACACACAGAGGCACACCGCAACATCACACACACCACATAGAAGCACAAAGCACCACACACCAACACACACATCATCACATACACCACCCCACACCTCATACACCCCACCCCATGGCACCACAAAGGCACCCACGCTTTTCGGACCAAGAACTCCGGGTCATGGTGGAGGAGATCATAAGAGTGGAACCCCAGCTCTTCGGCTCACAGGTCCAGCACACCACCATAGCGAGGAAGGCGGAGCTCTGGCAGCGGATCATGGACAGCGTCAACGCGGTGGGACAGCATCCCAGAAATAGAGAGGACATCCGCAAACGATGGAACGACCTACGGGGGAAGGTGCGCTCGATGGTCTCGCGACACAACATCGCAGTGCAGAAGACTGGCGGGGGACCCCCACCCACTCCACCCGAATTCACAACATGGGAGCAGGAGGTACTCAACATCCTGCATCCTGATGGCCTCGCTGGAGTACACGGAGGAATGGACTCTGGTAAGTACAAGGCCAACCACTTCACCCCACCCCCAGCATGCTAACCCCCACCCTCACCCCAACCCCCCAGCACACATCCTCCCTGAGAATGTCTACCCAGCACAACCCACCCAACACCAACCCCTGCATGCCACCCCCAAACTATGGACACCCATCACCTAAGCATGACCACTGCACATACCCATCACCCCCCCACAAAACACCCTCACAACACCTCCCCCAAGGGAATGCCAGCACTGGGGGACAAGGGCACCTATAAAACGCAAGCTAATGCACACACAGAAACAATAACCAGACCCTCTTACCCCATGCAGGACCCGAACGACAACACACCGGTCAGGAGGGACCAGAAATGTCCATCCCACCCCCGGAACAGGCCACTAGTGATGACAGCAGCTCTGTCGACCTGGAATCTGACGACCAGCCTGGACCATCGGGGACCTCTGGGCAGTCGGTTCCCCTCACCCAGACACAGGCCACTGCAGACCCAACCCCCTCTGGGAACAACCGCACAGCTCCCACCCAGCGGGCCCATGCCTCTGTCTCTAGGACAGGTCAAGCAGCGGTGTGTCTACCACTACAGGGCCCCCAGGGTAACCCACCAACCCAACAACAACAGGGACCTGGGGGCAGTGGGAGTGGGCACACCGTCCAGGGGACAGAGGCCCAGGGAAACAGGGCAACTCGAAGGGCTGCTGTGCGACAGGGGGGGGAGGAGAGGCCCAGGGAACCCACTCTCCAAGAGGCCCTCACCACCATCATGGCTGCCTACCACCACTCACAAGAGACGATGGCGACGGTACTGGCCAGGTTCCAGGAGATCCAGGCACAGCAGGAGCAACGCTACATGGGGTTCAGCGACCAACTAACCAACATCTCAACCGCTATGGGGAGCATAGTCCAGGCCCTGAACCGCATAGAGGACACGTTTCGGGACCATGTGGCATCACACAGGGCCCCTGTCACTAGCCAGGAACAGGAACAGCCTACCACCTCCGCCGGCGCTAGTGGACAGGAGGCCCCACCACAACGACAGCCCCACAGAACCCCACCTCCTGCTGAACAACAACCGCCCCGCAAAAGGAGCCTGAGATAAAAAAAAACGACAGAGTAGGATGTCAAGTCCCCCGCCAGCATCACATACCCCCTGAAGTCCTCCCACTGTCCCACATGGCCACCCTGTCAAACCTTGAACTGCCCCTGCTCCATCCTGCCACAGGCGTATGGACAATGCACCTGTGAGACTGAGAACTGGACTCCGCCATGGACATTACTCCACCCCCACCCATCACTGTTTCACCATCATGTACCAATATCTATGCACTAATAATAAATCACACATTGCACTGAAATCAATCAGGACTCAGGCTGTCTTATTTACAAATGTATGACACATTACATATCAATTACGTATTGTGAACATTGTGAATTACACATACCGAGGTAACTTAGCATTAGTCCATGGGCCAACCAAGCCGAGGTCACGCAGTGGCTCATACAGCACAGAAAAGGGAAGGGAAATTCAAACATCATGTCCATAGGTCTGGGGGGAAACCGACAAAGTTGAGATGCAGGAGGCTTTCAGGAAATGTAAAATGGCATGGGTGATCATTACCTGTGTGCTACTGGAAATACTGTGCTATTACTCTGTCCCTGTTGTCTGTGTCGTCCTCTGAGTCTTCCTCCTCTTCACTCTCCGCAGGCTCCACAGCTACTTCAACACCACCATCTGCACCATCCTCCTGCAGGAAAGGGACCTGACGTCGCAATGCCAGATTGTGAAGCATACAGCAGGCCACGATGATGTGGCACACCTTCTTTGGTGAGTACATCAGGGATCCCCCGGTCATATGCAGGCACCTAAACCTGGCCTTCAGGAGGCCAAAGGTCCTTTCGATGATCCTCCTAGTTCGCCCATGGGCCTCATTGTACCGTTCCTCTGCCCTGGTCTGGGGATTCCTTACTGGGGTCAGTAGCCAAGGCAGGTTGGGGTAACCAGAGTCACCTATTAGGCACACACGTTGTCTCTGTAGCTGCTCCATCACATAGGGGATGCTGCTATTTCGCATCACATACGCGTCATGCACTGACCCTGGGAACTTGGCATTTACATGGGAGATGTACTGGTCAGCCAAACAGACCACCTGGACATTCATCGAATGATAACTTTTTCTGTTTCGGTACACCTGCTCATCGTCTTTTGGGGGTACCAAAGCCACATGGGTCCCATCAATGGCACCAATGATGTTGGGGATATGTCCAAGGGCATAGAAATCACCCTTCACTGTAGGCAAGTCACCCTCCTCTGGGAAAATGATGTAGCTCCGCATGAGTTTCATCAGGGCAGACAACACTCTACTCAAAATCTTTGAAAACATAGGCTGAGACATTCCAGATGACATGGCCACTGTGGTCTGGAATGACCCACTTGCCAAAAAATGGAGGACTGAAAAAACCTGCACCAGAGGGGGAATCCCTGTGGGTTGGCGGATGGGGGACATCAGGGCTGGCTCCAGCTGGGGACACAGTTCATGGATAGTGGCTCGGTCAAGTCGGTATTGTAGTATGATGTGGCGTTCTTCCATTGTCGACAGGTCCACCAGCGGTCGGTACACGTGAGGATTCCTCCTTCTCATCGCAAGTCCCAGCGGACGGTGCCCAGGAAGGACAACATGGAGCACAGAGTCAGCCAAACCACAGGTACGTACAGACAGCTTGCACAGTTAAAGAATGGCAATGGGTTGAAAGGCGTGTATGTGTGGCAATGCAAGGCCTAGGCCTGTGTGTCGCATTCAAAATTAAGCCATGTAGGCCCTTGAAATGGCGGCTGCCTGACCTGTGAAGTGGGACAATGGGATGTGAGGTCAATGCGCTGGCGGGGCACACCGTGGCGGTAGGCGGTCGAAGACCGCGGCGCAAAGCCGCATTGGTTAACATTGAAGCCTATGGGTTTCAGGAGCCAATGACGAAGTGCGCCGGCGGTCACGGTACGCACCGCCGCGGTACGCACCGCCACGGGCGTGACCGCCATTTTCTATCTGCTTAATCACTCGAGACCTGATCATCCACAGGAGAGGACCTATACTGCAAGTGCTGCTGTGACCTCGGTCTGGAAGATACAATGGCTGCTGCGACTGGGGAAAGGGCCCCTGCCTTCACGTCTGAAGAGTTGGAGAAGCTCGTGGATGGGGTCCTCCCCCAGTATGCGGTACTCTACGGTCCTCCAGACCAACAAGTGAGTACACCGGGTGCACATGGAATGGGCTATGCCTGTGTGGATTGGGGTGGATGTAAGTTGGTGGGGTGGGGTGGGGTGCGAATGAGGAGTGCAACGCCCGACACATGAGAGCATGTGCCATATGGCAAAGTTGGTGGGGGGGGCCAATCACATCTAACATGCAGGTCATTGATGAATTCCTCCTTTCCACCCTGTACATGTCAAATAGGTCAGCGCCCATCAGAAGATCGAGATTTGGCGTGCCATCGCCAAGGAAGTCCGGAACTTGGGGGTCCACAACAGACGGGGCACCCACTGCCCCAAGAGGTGGGAGGACATCCGCAGCGGAACAAGGAAGACCGCAGAAACACTGCTGGGGATGGCCTCCCAACCTAGGAGGGGTGCCAGTCGCACCATGACCCCCTGATGTCCCGGATCCTGGCGGTGGCTTACCCAGAATTGGATGGGCGCTTTAAGACATCACAGCAGACACAAGGGGGTGAGTATCAGCACATTCTCCTATCTTTCTGCGCAGTGGAGGTGTCTGGGTGGGGGAGGAGGGCTGTGGGTGACATTAGGCCAGGGCGCTTTCTGTAGTGTAGTCCTCTCCCTTAGGCATGGCCCTGTGCCCCCGGCCCCCACCTCGGTAGGGTGACAAGTACAGCCATTGAAGGTCCAGCATCTCCCATGTGCGCGTTTGACGTCTCTTGGCCTGTTGTCCTAGTCAGTAGTACTGAGTAGTGTACCCCGAATACGCGGCTTAGTGCATTAGGCTCCTGTGTCTGTCCTCTCCGCCAACGGTGTTGACATTGCATGCACTCAACCTGGTCTTCTTTTTTCTCCCCCCACCCTTTCTCTTCATCTTCTTGTGCATGTGTGCATTAGCATCATCAGGCGGAGGAGATTTGGCATCGGAGCACGAGGGAGCTGCAGGACACAAGGCCCCGGTGGGCCCAGGAACAGACACTGAGGGCACCAGTGATCCGGAGGGCGAGGGGAGCACCACGACGGGGACCGCTGGTGAGAGCAGCAAAAGCGACACGTCCTCGGACGGGAGCTCCCTAGCGGTGGCGGCAACATCCGTGCCCCCCGCCTCTACAGGTACAGCCGCCACCCAGCGCACCAGCCCCGCCCTCCCAGCAGCCCCTCAGTCTTCGCTCCGTGCCGGTTCGCCCCAGGCACCTCAGCCCCTGCCCCTGTTGCCCCTGCTGCCCTCAGTGCGGAGCTCATTGACCTGGTAAGGACGCTCATTGTTGGGCAGACGACCCTTTTGAATGCCATCCAGGGTGTGCAAAGGGAGGTGCAACAGAGCAATGCGTACCTGGAGGGCATTCATTCGGGTCAGGCTGCCCATCAACGAGCGTTCACTGCTCTGGCCTCAGCACTGACGGCAGCCATTGTCCCTGTTTACAGCCTCCCTCTTCTTACTGCCTCCAGCCTTTCTCTGTCTCCTGTCCCTCAGCCTATCCCATCCACACCATCAGACCAGCCTGCACACACCTCAACACCCAAGAGCAGCTCATCCAAACACAAGCACCACAGATCCCACAAACACTCACCCAAGCAACACCCAGATGCAGACATGCCAACAGCCACTGCCACCCCTGTGTCCCCCTCCTCCTCGTCTCCCTCCTCCCTCCCTGTGACGTCTACACTCACACCTGCATGCACCCCAACATCAGCCAGTGCTTCCATCACCACCTCACCCTCCAGTACAGTACACACTCGTGCAGTCACCACCCCCACTGCCATTTACACATCCCCTGTGTCCTCTCCCACTGTGTCTGTCACCCCCTCTTCCAAGACACACAAACGCAGGCAGCCACCCACCCAACAGCCATCCACCTCACGACAGCCTACAGCACCAGCACCTTCACCCAATGACAGCACACCTGACTCTCCTACAACCACCTCCTCTACCTCCACTTCCATCTCCACTTCTCCTACCTTTTACCTTGGCCCTAAAAAACTTTTCCTGGCTAACCTTGACCTCTTTCCCCCCGATGAGCTCCCCCATCCATCTTCAAAGAGTCCCAAGAGCACCGCAGCCACCACCAGCCCAGCTTCGGGTGTCACTGTTGTGCATGGGCTCTGGAGCCCACCCTTTGCCAGCAGTGACACATCCATCAGCAGCAAGGACACGTCCAGCCCCCCCCCCCCCCCCGGCAAGAGGACCCGCAAAAACAAGGGCCGCCGTGCGAGGACCGACAGGGCTGCCTCCAAGGAGCAATGTGTGGCCACTTCACCACCCACACCATCTAGGGGAGGCAAGGGCCCGAGATCCCCATCAAAGGAGCGGAAGGGCAGCAGGAGCGCGGAGAAGGTGGACCCCACATGCCACATCCCAGCTGGGAAGGAGGACACTAAGGAGGCCTGGAGTCCGTCCCCGAAGGGTCCAGAAACGTCACGGTCCGAGGGCGACTGAGCCGGGAGTCCAGGCCAGGTCTGGCTCCCTTGACCTGCTGGATGAGCACTGCTGAACCGGGCCCGCGGGGCAGAAGAGCACCGCTGAACCGGGCCCGCGGGGCAGAAGAGCACCGCTGAACACGGCCCGCGGGGCAGAAGAGCACCGCTGAACAGGGCCCGCGGTGCAGAAGAGCACCGCTGAACAGGGCCCCGCCGTGGAGATAGGCACCGCTGAACGGGGCCCGCGGTGCAGAAGAGCACCGCTGAACAGGGCCTGCGGGGCAGAAGAGCACCGCTGAACAGGGCCCGCGGGGCAGAAGAGCACCGCTGAACAGGGCCCGCGGGGCAGAAGAGCACCGCTGAACAGGGCCCGCGGGGCAGAAGAGCACCGCTGAACAGGGCCCCGCCGTGGAGATAGGCACCGCTGAACAGGGCCCGCGGTGCAGAAGAGCACCGCTGAACAGGGCCCGCGGTGCAGAAGAGCACCGCTGAACAGGGCCCGCGGGGCTGAAGAGCACTGCTGAACAGGGCCCGCGGTGCAGAAGGGCCCGCGGTGCAGAAGAGCACCGCTGAACAGGGCCCGTGGGGCAGAAGAGCACCGCTGAACAGGGCCCGCGGTGCAGAAGAGCACCGCTGAACAGGGCCCCGCCGTGGAGATAGGCACTGCTGAACAGGGCCCGCGTGCAGAAGAGCACCGCTGAACAGGGCCCGCGGGGCAGAAGAGCACCGCTGAACAGGGCCCGCGGGGCAGAAGAGCACCGCTGAACAGGGCCCGCGGTGCAGAAGAGCACCGCTGAACAGGGCCCGCGGTGCAGAAGAGCACCGCTGAACAGGGCCCCGCCGTGGAGATAGGCACTGCTGAACAGGGCCCGCGGTGCAGAAGAGCACCGCTGAACAGGGCCCCGCCGTGGAGATAGGCACCGCTGAACAGGGCCCGCGGTGCAGAAGAGCACCGCTGAACAGGGCCCCGCCGTGGAGATAGGCACCGCTGAACAGGGCCTGCGGTGCAGAAGAGCACCGCTGAACAGGGCCCCGCCGTGGAGATAGGCACCGCTGAACAGGGCCCGCGGTGCAGAAGAGCACCGCTGAACAGGGCCCCGCCGTCTCAAGCACCGCTCCGCTGGGCCCTTCATCTCAAGCACCGCTCCGCTGGGCACCGCTGTCTCTCCACCTCTCCGCTGGGCCCTTCTTCTCAAGCACCGCTCCGCTGGGCACCGCCGTCTCAAGCACCGCTCCGCTGGGCCCTTCATCTCAAGCACTGCTCCGCTGGGCCCTTCATCTCAAGCACCGCTCCGCTGGGCCCTTCATCTCAAGCACCGCTCTGCTGGGCCCTTCCTGTCATGCACCGCTCCGCTGGGCACCGCCGTCTCAAGCACCGCTCCGCTGGGCCCTTCATCTCAAGCACCGCTCCGCTGGGCCCTTCATCTCAAGCTCCGCTCCACTGGGCCCTTCATCTCAAGCACCGCTCCGCTGGGCCCTTCCTGTCATGCACCGCTCCGCTGGGCACCGCCGTCTCAAGCACCGCTCCGCTGGGCCCTTCTTCTCAAGCACCGCTCCGCTGGGCCCTTCATCTCAAGCACCGCTCCGCTGGGCCCTTCCTGTCATGCACCGCTCCGCTGGGCACCGCCGTCTCAAGCACCGCTCCGCTGGGCCCTTCCTGTCATGCACCGCTCCGCTGGGCACCGCTGTCTCAATCACTGTTTATGGTTCACTGTGCCCACCATGCCTCCTCCTTGACCAGTGGAGACTGTCATCCACCTGATGGACTGTGGCTTTGCACTCCCCAGGATGGTCCAGTGGGCAGCCCACCCACTGTAGAGACATTGAGAGACTGTGGCTTTGCACTCCCCAGGATGGTACAGTGGGCAGCCCACCCACTGTAGAGACATTGAGAGACTGTGGCTTTGCACTCCCCAGGATGGTACAGTGGGCAGTCCACCCACTGTAGAGACATTGAGAGACTGTGGCTTTGCACTCCCCAGGATGGTACAGTGGGCAGCCCTCCCACTGTAGAGACATTGAGAGACTGTGGCTTTGCACTCCCCAGGATGGTACAGTGGGCATGGTGGCTCCTCGTGGATCTGGCGTCGTGGACTCATGTGGCTGTGGTGCCCCCCTTTCCCTTCCCCCTGAGGTGCCTGTAGTTTTTACATCTGATGCCCCTGCAGTGTTCTCTCCAAAGGACTCAGGTCTCCTGTGTGGGCTTTGCCCTTATTTCTCAAGACTTTGGCCCACGGACATGATGAATTCGTAGGATGTGCAGGACTTGGTACTTCAGTTATACACTGATGTGTATGTCATTAGTTTTGTTGTGAATATCTTTCATGGTTGTACGATAATTTTCTGTAGCTTTTTGGTACATAAATATTTATTCCAAATTTGATTATGTCCTAGCATTTTTCAGGGGTGTTTGGGTGGTGTCACTGTGACTTGTTGCTCTGCATTGGTGTGTACATAGTTGGGGGGGGTCGCATATGTGTGTGCCCGTAACCTTTCGTCCTCCCCCTCCCGTGTGTCGTAGGTGCAGTACTCACCGTTGTCGTCTGCGCCGGACTTCGTACTCGTGGTAGATGAGAAGGTAGACGAGAGCAGGTAGGATGTTTAATTCGGGTTCCATGCTGTCCTCCTTCCTCCTGGAGTGCGTAGTGGTGAGCGTTTTCCCGTCCGTAGTCTGTTTCCTCCGTGTTTTTATCGGCGGTGCTCCCGCCCCGGAAAAGGTGGCGGATTGGTGAGTTGGAATAGTGTGGGCGGTACATTGGCTGCCGCCTGGCTGTTGGCGGTGACCGCCGCGCTGTTTGTTTGTACCGCCGTGGCGGTCGGAGTGTTAAAGTGTCTGTCTGTGTTGGCGGTTCCCGCCAGGGTTAGAATCCCATATTTTTTACCGCCAGCCTGTTGGCGGGTTGGCCGCCGCTTTAACACCGACCGCCAGAGTTAGAATCACCCCCTTTGTTTATATTCTAAAGACTTAAGACACTTTATATCACTTTTCAGTGATATCTCTACAATTTCCCATTGCAACTTTATTCTTTTTGACCTACAATTATCCTGATAAATATTATATATTTTTCTAAACACTGTGTGGTGTATTTTTGTGGTGCTATATGGTGGTATTGTATGATTTATTGCACAAATACTTTACACATTGCCTTCTAAGTTAAGCCTGACTGCTCGTGCCAAGCTACCAGAGGGTGGGCACAGGATAATCTTGGATTGTGTGTGACTTACCCTGACTAGAGTGAGGGCTTTTGCTTGGACAGGGGGTAACCTGACTGCCAACCAAAAACCCCATTTCTAACACTCTTCATTACTGAATCATGGTTGATAGATGGCATGGCTCCAGTGTTGAATGAAGCTGTTTCTCCAGGCTATCAAACTGTCACACAAAATTGCGTTGGCAAAAGAGGAGATGGACTGCCTGTTATATTCATGGAAACAATAAATCTCACTAAAGTAGATGGCATTTCCATATAAGATTGTGAGGCCCTCATGACCAGATGCAACCCTATGCCACTTCCTCCTGTAACTTCCTCCTTCTCTACAGACCACCATCCAGCAATCCAACATTCCCAGACCCGTTTCTAGACACAGTTTCAAAACTTATGACACTTCACATCAACTTCTGCATACTTGTTGACCCAAACATATGATTTTACAAACCCAATATGCTGCATCCAAAAACTCTAATCACTGTTCTAGACACGCTGAACCTGCATCAGATTGTCCACAAACCTATACACATCTCTGGACACATCTTAGATCTATGGCAATCCAGAACTAGGATTACTCCAGTCACATGGTCAGACCACCATCTGGTAGCTTTCCAACTCAAAACACAACAAATCAATATTCCTAAGGCCACCATACATGCATCCACCTATTGACCGTGGAATAAACGTAGTTTTGAACAGGTAGAAACACAACTAACATCCAGCATAGATCTAGACACAATAAATCCAGTTCAAAAACTTTATGAATGGCTAGAGGAAGCATTTAATCTACTAATACAACTAAGAACAACAAAACCGGACAAAAGAAAACAAGTTCCGGGAGCCCAGAACTAAAAAAGATAGAGCAACAAATTGCAAAGCTGCAATGCACTTGGATCAAAACAAATAGCAACCAAGACACATATCATCTACACAAACTTAACAGAATATACAAGTCAACAATCAAAAAAGCAAAAAGATGGTACTATTCAGACAGAATTCCTAATGTTAAATGTATAAATAAAGAATTTTATAAAGTCCTCACTGAATTTCATAAACCTAAGTGCACAGCAGGAACTCAGCCCATGACTCAAGAGTTTACTAACAAACTGGCAAATCAAATCAAATCAAATAAGCTTTATTCGACAGAAGTTGTCATAAAAGCATACGTACATAAAACAAAAACAATACATTAACCACAAACCAAACATTAAGAAAAAAGAATTAAGACTCAGGTAGAATACATGGTATTAGGAAAAAATAAAAATGTAAGATACAGGGTATTGTAGTTAAAAGCTATTCTAAAAATATTAAAAAAGATATACTCTGTTCAGGATAAAATCATAAAAACACAAAAATAGAACAGTAATAAAATGTTTAGACTCACCCAAAAGGTCACATACAGCTACAGATATAGAACTTACTTCTCAGTCACTAGTAAAATGTATTAATTTCCTGTGTCTATGAATAGCCCTTAAAAATTTAGACATGATGTTACAAATGTATATGGCTGGCAAAGACTGTAAGAACACATATGCTAGTCGACATTGTATCAAGTCTATGGATCTCAATAACTGCAGCAGAAATATCTTTCTTGGCAAATAATACAATGAACGAGGGGAACGAGCGAGGTACATGGTGGATCGCTAGAGTACCCTCCGCGGTCCCCGCCCTCCGCTCTACACGTCGCCGGCTCTCCCGCTGCAGGGGACGAGTCTCAGTTGCATTTTTCTTTTTCTTTTTTATTTCCCCCCCCATACCTACCTGAAGTACGGTGGATGGGCGCTCCTCGCATTGGGGCAGATCCACAGTTGTGCCCACGCTGGATTGGGGCTGCCTGGTCCCTCCACAAGTATAGAGGGGCGGCAGCCAGATTACATTTTCAGGGTAGCAGAGGCAGAGCCAGCACAGGCTTGCTTCTGGCTCTGCCCTGCTTGCATCAGGATCCAGGAGGCGAGCCAGCCTCGGAGCAGCCACTTTTTGTTGATTTCAACATCTGGGAGCTGCCCTCATCTCAGGCCTCTCCCTACCAGCCATCCTGCATGACCCCCAGGCGCCCATCTGGGACGGGGGCCAGAACACGGCTACGAAGGCAGAAGCTGCCCTTCTTGAAGGCTGGTTTGGACCCCCGAGCTCCCTCTGCAGTCCCATCAGCACTACCTCCTCTGGGAAAGGGGGCAAGAAGTTAACGTGTGGGAAAAGGTTAAACTTCTAACATTTCTATACCTTCAGACTTGCGAATTAAGCAGGGGGGTCTTTTTTAGACTTTCAAGCCCCTTATGCAAAAACCACTGCAAGTTTTACTTCCGGGCAGCAAAAAGTTACCCCCTCCCTTAGGTCTTTCTTTAAAATATTAGACCAGTCCTGCACTTCTCAGACAGCACTTACCTCTTTGGTAAACAAGCCTGCAAGTATGTCCAACTTGGCAGAAGCTCTACCCCCTCTGCTGATTTCGCTGCACCCTCTGGTTATGCAGGAGATAGATCAGGATACAGCTGGGCGGATTCTGTGCTCCTGTGAGAGGTAGAGTCTGATAGAACCAATGTAGAACGCACGGACTCCCTCCTCCAGTCGTTACTGTTTGAAATGAGAGACAACTATGCCATTTCTGAATCTAACCAAGCTAAAATTCAAGGACTTTGCGATGGTCTAGATGCAAAAATGACTAATCTTACGGAGAGACTAGGAGCTATGGAATCCTCTATAGGGGCATTACAGGCAGAAGTGGAGCTTAATTCTCATGAGGTTCAAGCACTGAAACGAAGTGAGAAGGACCTAAAGGAGAAATTAGAGTCTCTGGAAAATCCCTGTAGGAGGAACAATCGCAGATTTCCAAACATTCCAGAAGGTATGGAAGGGGACAACATTAAAGACTTTATAATATCCTTGATTAAAGACCATATCCCGGCGGTGTCCACCCACGAACTGGGCTCGGAAATTCAGAGAGTCCACCGAGACCCTTTCAAGAGGAACCCTAATAAGGAGAAACCTAGAAAGGTCCTTGTTAATTTTGCCTCATACCGAATAAAAGAACTGATTCTGGCAGAACCTCTCAAAGTCCAGGGTTTTCATCATGAGGTCTGGTCATTCCTAATAAGATCCGATATGTCTAGGGCAACATCAGATCGACGTTGGGAGCTGGGGAAGACTATGCAGGAGTTTAAGTCTTTGGGTGCTACTCCACAATTAAGTTTTCCCGCCACCTTAAGGGTCATGTGGAAAAACAAAATGTATAATTTTCGTGATCCCCAAGAGGCTAAGGTTCTGATTGATCAGATAAAAGAGGAGAGCTAGCGGTTTGTGAAGGGTTGGGGCCTAAGGGTAGTAGGAGCCACCAAATAAGGTTTCAAGGAGGGTTCCCCAGGGAGGGTTTGGGGAAGGACAGTGCACTATTTGCCTTAATGATTCGATTTAGGTCACAATGGGTGGGGAGCAGATAGGGAAAAAAAGAAGTTGAGCCCTTGCACGATTGTATAACTGTTGAGGTCAGACAAGAGTTTTTTTATTAACTGGGAAAGACATGATGGTGCACCCTGGTGATATAGTTAAACTCAAAATTTTGACCTGGAATGTCGATGGCCTTAGAGTAAGCAGTAGAAGAAGGAGAATTTGGGAAATCCTAAGATTGTCTGATAGGCAGATCATTCTCCTGCAGGAGACCCATTTAAGATATTAGGAGTGGATGAGGATTCTTAAGTCACAAAGGTGGATCACCCAATTTGCTTGTACTAATCAATCTTGCAATGTGAAAGGGGTTGCGATTATAGTAAAGAATAGTGTTTGAAGTCAGCGGACAGACATCGGTGCTGATTCTAAGGGGAGATGGGTCTTAGCAAATATTAAGTTAGGAGGGCTTTAATGCACTTTAATATCCTATTATGGTCCCAACGTGGACAATCTCGGCCCACTTAAGGATCTTTATGAGCAACTGACCGGAAGAGCTCAGAACATAATAATTGCTGGAGGAGATTTTAGTGTTTTGTTTACTCCTTCCCTAGATAGGTCTACGCCCGACCGGCTTTTAGTACACCTCGCATGGGAGCTTGCTTGTACAATATGATGGAAAACTTTGGCCTGATTGATCCTTGGTAAAGCAGAATGGGTCAAACCAAGGAGTTCACTTTCCGGAATAAGAAGCTTGGGCATGCTTTTAGAATGTAATTCTTTCTGATAGACATTAAACTTCGAAATAACCTAATTGCGGTCTCCCACCAGCCAAGCCATCTCTCGGACCACTCTGCTGTTCAGCTGACTATAAGTCTATCTGTCTCTCGTACTTGTACTAGATGGACACTAGATAGCTCCCTTTTGAGAGAAGAAGATCTTGTTTTAAAGTTGAAAAGGGACTCCAAGGAACTTTTTGAGATCAACTTAGGTTCTGCTCCAATAGCCATGGTTTGGGAAACAAAGGCCTTTATCCGTGGAAAACTGATTTGCTATGCTGCTTTTAGAGCCAAGAGAACCAGAATAACAATAGAGACTCGTGAGTATAAACTTCATACTCTGCAAGCCCAAAGGCTATCCTCTCAGGACCCAACAACGCAGGCAGACCTACAGTATCAAATCCAGGAAGCCCAAACTTCACTCGAGGTCTTGCTAGAATCAATCGTGAAGAGTAGATGGGAAGCTAGCAAGCTGACACATTTTGAGTATGGCAAAGGCTGTGGCAAGTTATTAGCTTGGAAGACTAGGTCTGATAACATTAGGAATAGGATTAAAGGAGTGATATTAGGCGAAACTGGCAGAACCTCCTCAGAAGACCAAGACATTATAGGAGAATTTGTCAAGTTCTTTTCACAACTATATACAGACGACTTCAGCAGAGGCGATTGATGAATGTTTGAAGGGAGACACACTTCCCAAGCTAGATTCAGTAAAGAGGCTGAGCCTCAATCAATGCTTTCTCCCTTGTGAGATAGACAGTGTTATGGCTGGTTTGAAAAATGGGTAGGCTCCCGGTCTAGACGGAATACCTGCTGAAGTAAATAAACTCCTGAAAGATGAGCTTGCGCCAGTCCTGATTCAGCTAATGAACTCGATTTTGATAGATTCTTCACCGGTTCTGTCCTCCTGGAATGAAGCTATTATTACTTTAATACTAAAGCCACAGAAAGATGTTAGAAGATGTGAGTCCTATAGACCTATTTCTCTGCTTAATAATGATTATAAAAGTTTTGTTCAACTGTTGGCAAGGAGGTTGGATAAAGTGATCAGTGATCTAGTCAATGTTAACCAAAAGGGCTTTATGAGAAATCGACATTTAGGAGATCTGACCCATGAGCTAGTTGCTGCAATTGATATTGCATCCACCTATAATATGCCTTTAACCATCTCCACAATCGATACTGCCAAGGCTTTTGATCGAGTGAACTGGCTCTTGTTGCAGGCAGTTATGGACCGTAATAACCTGGGTGACAATTTTCTTAACGCAATTAAGACTATTTATAAGGCCCCATCAGCTCGGGTTCTGGTTAATGGTATCTTATCCCCACACTTTAAGATTGAACGGGGTACACAACAGGGTTGCCCTCTCTCCCCTCTTCTCTTTAATCTTTATATTGTGCCTCTGGCCAGGAGAATCAGGGCAGACCAGAGAATTGCGACTTTTCATTATCACGGCTGGGTCCTGAAGGAAGCTCTATATGCAGACGATCTTCTGATATACACACAGAACCCCCAGTGTGCTCTCCCAGTACTTTTGGAAATCATTGCCAGCTTTGGAGAAATTTCAGGTTACTTAGTTAACACAGATAAATCTGAAGTAATGACTTAGAAAGGCCCTTTGGACAATCCATTGGAAAAAGCCGAAATTCGATATCCAGGGGTCAAAGTGGTCAAGAATTTAGCAGAGATGGCCCAGGTGAACGTTGAGCATCATCTAAGGGAAACAAAGAAGCTACTCCTTCAATGGTCCCATCTACGTCTCTCTATCCTAGGCAGAACTAACTTAATAAAGATGGTGATACTACCAAAATTCACCTTTATCTTTAATGCTATCCCTCTAGCTTTTAAAAAGGAATGGCTAAGGCGATTGCAGGGGGTGATAGTTAGCTTCAAGTGGTCCTATAAAAAACCCAGACTAGCATGGAAAAAATTGAGAAAGAAAAAGCTAGATGGGGGAATTGCACTTCCGGATTTTCAACTCTACTACTGGGCATTCTAGCTGAAAAATGTTAGATCACTTCTTTAGAAGGAACACCTCTCCTCCCGATTCCAGGCTCTGATAGGATGCTTCCGAGACCAGGGTACGCAGTTTCTTTATAAATTTGGTAATCTCAAGTATTACAAAAAAGTTATACTCAAAACTCTCTTTAATGCTTGTAGTATCTGGTATGTAGTAAGAAGAAGATTGGGTATCCCATATTACAGTGAGTTGGCTCCAATCTGGAATTCTCCTGGTACTTCGATGTGTCTCCAGGATATACTAGCTAAACCACTGATAGAGGGAGGAATTGTGCAGTGGGGACAACTAGTCAGTGGGGTCTTGGTTAGCTCTTGGGAATCCCTTTCTGAAGTAACCAATGGTAAATTATCTAGGTTTAAATACATGCAAATCAAAGGATGGTTGCAAGGAGAACCTGAGGCTGGGTGTTCTACAGGATGGGAGAAGGAAATTACCGGTCCATTAAGCCAAAAGAAAGAGGTTTCCAAGTGATATTGGGCACTTATACAAGCTGAAGAGGAATCTTGCCCACCCTCTGCAGAGGGATGGGACTTGGCGTTTCCTGCCCTTGATCTCCCTTATCTCTGACGGACCTCTATGAAGATTCTCTGGTCTGTGGTTAAATCTGCCCCTTTGCGTTGGAACCACTTGTTCACCATGTATCGGGCCTACTGGACCCCTATAAGGTTTGCTAAAATAATTTCCCAAGGTAAGAGCGGCTGCCCAAAGTGTGATTTAGAGGAGGCAGATGATATACATCTTTGGTGGCAGTGCCCAGGGATTCATACTTTTTGGGTAAAGTGGGTAACTCAATTTCATCTATTACAAATAGGCGTAGCGAGATAACTCTTCCAATGGTGGTATTTAGGTTATTCGAAACCGCAAAATGGAATCTGTGTGATAGATTTCAGAGGCCATTGATGTTCTGATAGCCCGGCGGGAAATATGTATCAAGTGGATCTCTAGTCTCCCCCCCACTCATAGGGATTGGTTGTTGTCAAGAGAATGTAGTAACGGCTCGGACAGGTCCCTTAGAATGTGGGAGCCCTTTTTTGTTTTTTATAGAACCATCTTGGTAGGCATGAGGCCAGTGGGAAATAACTAGGCTTGAGTTTTGTTTTTTGTATGAGTCCAATGATTAAGCCTTTAAAACCCAATAACCTGGAAGTTTGGGGCGGATTAGCTCTGCCCTCCCCCCCTAAGGCTGATGGGGGCCTTTCGCTGTCTGAGCCCAGGTGGTCCACCAGGCCGAGACCCTTGTTCTGAATTTGATGTGGTTGATCTTGTCTGTATATGGCTATATCTGAGACTAAAAAAAAAAATGATAATAATACAATAAACAAAATAGAATCGTATGGAAAGTACTTTGAGCAGTAGCCATGTGACACGGGCATTTGGCCATGGGGCCTCAACCAGTCATTCATGGTTGGAAAACTCACCAAGTGATGGAAACAATCTAGCCTAAACCTGGTTAAAACAAATCTATGCTGTTCATTGCTCACCTCCTTTAGGTATAGAAGCATGCCAGGTGAGCTTAAGATCAACTGATTTTTAAAAGCACTCGGCTTAAGCAGTTCAACAGATAGACTCAGGCCCATATTTATACTTTTTGATGCAAAACTACGCCGGCGCAGATTTGTGGCAAAAATATTACCGCCGGCTAACGCCATTTTGGTGCGCCGTGCTGGTGTCAAATTTATACTTTGATGCCCGGCGGCGCAAACCACAGGTGTAAGTCATTTTTTTTTACGCACACCGCAGCGTCAAGTCGTAAAGCAAAACGATGTTATGCGGCGGAAATGACTGTGGGTCGATTTACGACCCTGCACACCGGATATGTGGCGTTTTTTTGACGCAATAGCATCATAATTCCTCGCAAACACAGCCTTTTCAGCAGAGGAGAGCCAAAATGGATCCCAGATGCCTGTACAGGCCCCAGGAAGATGACAACAGACCAGGAACCAGTCAGGAGGACCCACACAAGACCCAGGACACTTTTAAGAAGAAAAGAAAGTGTCGCTTCAGTGCAAAGGAACAGGAAATTCTGGTTAAAGAGGTGACGGAACACCAGCACCAACTGTTTGTCACCTCAAAGTTGCCAGTCAGTAGGAGAGAGGCAATATGGCAACAAATTGTTGACAAGATTAACAGTGTGGCAGAAGTATGCAGAACAGTCATCAAGTGCAAGAAACGCTGGCATGACTGCAAGCGCAGGACCAAGGAAAAGATGGCCAGGAAGGCAGCACTGCAGATTGGAGGTGGGAGTCCAGCACATCCCTGAGGAGATCGTCACAGGTATTCAAGGACAGGACAGCGCAGACTACCAGGAGACAACACACATGCAGGGTAAGTTGCATGGGGAATTATAATGCACTAATGTCAACTGTAAGCGGGGGGGACACCGACCACAAAATGCATGGAAGTCATCATATACATGGAGTGGCATGGGTAAAGGGGTATGGCATGGGGGCATGGTCTGCACAGAGAGAAGCTGGGGCACACCATTACACTACAGTCCCTTGGGGGCTTGCTGCCATGCCAATGATGGAGCAAAGGTAAAGGCATGCCAGGAGGGAAGGGCACAACGTCAAACTGACATCCTGGCACACATCAGCCACTATACCCCCTACAGTAACTAGGGCCCAATTAACAACCTCTAGCCATACTGACAACTGGAATGTAACAGTGACAACAGCTGCCACTGCCACTTCCGCTCTGTGTGCAGCTCAAGTTGCCAATGGCAGTAACGTCCCCATGGATCATACACACCCAAATTAGTGGGTTGAGGATGACTACTTTAACAATCCCCTGAAACAAGACAAAGGCTCCAGTCCTGTCAAATGTGAATGCCCATAGTTGCTTCAAACATCAGCCAATGTCATCAACAGTAGGAGCTACACAGCACTAAGGACACACCCATGATGCATATGCCAGGGTCCATCCTGTGCCTGGGTCACAATGCAACATCCCAAATGTCATACTGCTCAGACAACAGCATTGAGGGGTTGGACACATGTAACTGGTCACTGATATATACCTGCACAGTCAGAGGAGGAAATAGGACACTGCTATGACTATCAGGGCAATCCAATGTACCACACATTCCCCAACATCAGCTGTACACATTACCAATGCTAACATCCATATCGTGCCATAACAATGCTATGCATAGGATAAGCTACATGTCAACTAAATATAAGTGGATGTGAAAGATCAGAGACTGGGGCAGGTCCAGATTGTTAAGTGTGCTGTTAGTGCCATCAGAGCACCCACAGCCAGTGAAAGGCCTCGCCGTTAGAATGGAGTAGGACAAGAAGGTGGCAATTCACTATTTGGCCTAAAACAACACTAGAGGAGATGATGCCGACAAGTCTAATAACTTAATACAATACATGTGACATGCAGGTGGGCCATAGGCCTGGGAGAATGGCCATCTGAAAGACTGGAGCAATGAAAAGGAAACAAGATCACAATGTGAAATCATCACAAGGCAGGCATGTCACATCACCAATGCCACAACACAGACACACTAATTGTACCCTACTTTATTGCAGAGGATGATGGATCTCCTGTGGATATGCCTGTTCAGGACTACCCTGATGACATGGATGACGAGATGACAAACATCAGCCACCAGACCCTCCAAGATGTCCTTGGAACCCTCCAGACCCCACCTTCTGTCACAAGGAGGAGCTCAGAACAAGCAGCCATCACAGAGGACCCACCCACAACACCAATTGTAAGACCTGCCAGCTTTTTTAATTTTATAAAATCTTATAATTTTATAATATTTATTGCCTGGCTTCATCACTGCAGTAAGGGAGTTGCCACAACACCTCGCACCCCAAACCTTCCACTGCATGCACAAATGCAATCATGACCCCCTCAGGGCCGACCTGGCTGCCTACCATTGTGATGTGGCTGCTATTCTTAAGAATCAGCAGATCCTCCTTGCAGCAGTACTGCCCTTAAGACCTTCACAGGTAGCAGCGACCGGGATGTCTGACTCCACGTCTTCTAACACTGAGGTGTGTGTTGCTCCTTCACAACCACCACCACCAAGGACAGAGGAGGCAAGACACACATCAGAAGAAGAAGACATGGAACAGTTCACCTTCACACAGAAAAGTACCCGGAAGCGCTAGTCCCTGCCACATGGCCAACTATTACCAATGTCCAGCGCTTTGTAACATGCCAGTCTTACAACAACTGTACTCAATGACTGTTCTGCAAACCACTGTTTATCTTGTCATCCTGCCCAGTGATTGTCTCTCACTTACTCATTGGCAAATCCTGTCCCTCTGCACTGTCTGACACATCACCCCAGCATGTCAAATGCATTTTCCTTTACCACTTGTGTAGGATCACAATGGAAGATGTCACTATAATGGACTCACAATAATGAACAATGTACATATACCACTACAGCACTTTTGAATAAATAGCACTTACACAACCACTTTGTCTCTGTGTAATGTGACACATCATCTGTGCAGTAGATAACTGAAATGTGCCTCCTGTCAAATTATGTAGCTTGTCAATACAACTGTCCTGAAATTATGTAGTCTGATAACTTTGCACAGTGGCCTGGATTGCATCATACTAATATCAGAGGGTAATATCTGATGAAAAGAGAAACCATACACCATCATGCTGTGTTGGAGAGAATAATGCTTCCTCAAGGGATATCTAAGCCATCAAATAGTGGCAGCAAAATGTTGGCACCATGCAATACTAACACATATAACAGTGCCAACAAATCCAAGCAAACACTCAAAAAACTGCATGAATGAAGGTGTCTGAGTTTACATCCAAATAAGTAATCATGCTGAACAGTGTCACAAATGATGTCTGTGAGTCATGAAGACGATAATACAAGTGTGCTTACGACCACTCACCTTATAAGGGTTTCATTGAGCATCACACTGCAGACAGACATAAAACAGTTCCCCCAATACCAAATCTGGAAGCACTGTTTGTGACTTTGAAAACATACTTATTGAAAAAAACACGTTAGGATCCATACTAACTGTCATTGGTGGTTGCAATGAATGGAGGAATCTTTGCAAGGTAGCTCTGGGGTAGCTGCCAATCTTACAGCTCAGTTGGGACTTGTTCGTAGCATAGGACACAAATGTGTTAGAACAAAATTCATGTACACTTATGCAAAGGCCCTGATCAACAAGCATTTTACACATACTTTAAAGGGTTCACTATATATTTATCAAACGGTAATAACAGAAGAGGAAACTCGGGGAAAAGTCTTATCTACCCTAATCTACCCTAACTACTCATTACCCACAACTGTCCCTAACTAACCTAAGCTAAACTTACTCATCACATGTAACGAAACGTTCTAAACATCAACCCCCCACCCCCCTTATGAGACGGGACACATGGAGGACAACAGATACTAACCTAAACACATACTCACCTATACTAAACAAATACATATTTTTTTTGTATTTTTTGTTATTAAAAATATATATATATATTTTTTTCTAAACACACAAGAACCCCAACATAGCCCCCCACCCACCCACCCACACACTCAAAAAGAAAAAATAGAAATAATCAGGACCCCCCACCCCCCCACCCACTAACACTAACTAAACTAACAGCCTATACTAACCGAACACTAAGCCCCCTAAGCCCACTAAGTATAAGAACAAGGAAAGAGGAGGGAGGGGAGAGAATCATGTCTATTTACAAAGTCTAGAGGTTGGCCCTCTGGAGGGTCCGCTTTATGGACCGCACACGCCTGTTCATATGCCGAACATCCCGGCTCAGGTGACTAATTTTACGGAGGACATGGTCCATTTTGCGCTGCATGTCCTGAAAAGCTGCAGGGTCAACTGTAGCAGCTGGGGCAGTCTGGGTACCAGCTGAGGATGTGTGTGGGCGTGTATTGTCAATGCCTGTGGGCTGCCCTGAAGGTGGTCCACTGCTAGGGCCTGGAGCACTTGCAGACGTTGTTGGGACAACAGTCCCAGCTGTGGGCGGTGCCACCTGGGTGGAAGTGGCGGTCGTGCTGGTGGTTGCTTTGGTGGGCAAAGTACCACCACCCTATGGGAAAGCCCTCCATGCTCCGGAGGCCCTTTCGTTCCTATATCTTCGGGCCATCCATCTGAACCCCGACTTTTCACGCATACAGTATGTGCGTAATTTTTTTCAACGCACAGGAGCAAAAATTAGGCTGCATCCATATATTTGGAAATAGTCTTGACACTTAACCAATTTTCAGGGCATTATGCGTCATTGTTTCGGCATAAGTGTCATTTTTTGACGTGTATGCGTCAAAATTTCAGGGCGTGAACTGGTTTTGGGTATTTTTTCCATTTTAATGTAATGTTAAATTTGTGACACAACTGAGATAGGCTGATTGCACTCACTTTGGTGTTGATGGTGTATGTTCACATGTGAGACATCATACTGCTGCGGACCATGACCCGCTACTTCCTTAACAGGATTCTCACGCTTGGCTGACGCACTAAATGGCCATATGTGTGGCCTACATATATGTATTGCACAATTTGGTCTGGTTTGGCATCAGGAGAGGATAGCAAGGTGACGCACATAAGTACAATACCTCAATGCCTATGGCTCAATGTGTGTGCATTGGCTACTAATGTAGTTGTCGACCCAGTGTGCGTGCATCACAAGATGCATTATTGCAAATATGCTTGTATTAATGTGAAATCAATGTGTCCAAACCTTAGATGCAAGTCATTGTGGAAATGAGAGAGGACATGTGATAGTCATACATGTAACAACATCTGTTGTGTGCACTTCCAAGATTTTGGGTAACGTAGACACCACAAATGACAAAGCGTGCACCGGATAGATGGCAGACGCTTGTTCATGTCAATGGTCCACAAGTTGGCCATTCCATGTCCTAGTAAATTGGTAACTGCTTCCTAGGCACTTGTTGGTGAACCCACAGTGAGTCAGGCACATGCATAGACTAAGTGGGTACCATGTTATTGGCACAGAGAGCCAAAGGTGAACCACAAATGTAATATGACGCCACAGTTGTGGTCATATGACTGAGCCACAACTCTCCAGTGGCAGTGGTGGACCAGCAGACGAGGCAGCACGTGTCCACATATTTCCAGTGATCAATTGCACAGAGGTGTCTTGTTCATGTGTGTGGTCCAATGTTGATCCTGTATATTTTTAGGGGTGTATGTTGTCACAGTTACTTCGATGTCTCATCAGGAGTCAGTGGCAGCTATTCCTGTATCTACTGAGTAACCTTCAGAGATCAGTGTGGGTAAAGTCGATGAGGACATGAGAACCTACATGGGGATGGTCCCACCCTGTCACTGAAGACGTGTTATGAGACTGGGCAACCTTGGTGTGCTGAGTGAGATAATGTCTCAGGTGTCATGTTCCAGCAGGTGCCATTACAACATTTGTACACAGGTTGGCCTGTGAAGTTCCCACTGCATCTGGGAACATCATAGCCTCTGTGTTGATTAATGTAGCAGCTATTCAGCATGCGCAGCCCATCAATGTGTTGTGAGCAATGTGATTCAGCGTGTGAACTGGCAGGGTCCTAATATGTGTGGACTTTTCATGCACATTATCAGAGGTAGCTGGTTCTGCTGGCGCCACCATACCCAATCCCTGCATACGGCCCTGGTACACTGTCACACTTTGTCGTTCATGCATACACGAGACCCAGACAAGGGATGGGCCATGATTGTGGTATTCAAAGACAATTTTACTAATATGGTACAATTAAAAAGCAGATGATGCTATACAATGTATTTGGGTATGCATTGAGGAAGCACATGACAACATACCCTCTGAGGAACGAGAGGTTTGGTAACGCAAGTGTGGTACATATTTAGCCACAAGGAACCTTTAGGGTAACGCACAGACAGGTGCCAGTCAGGCTGACAGGATGCAGGGTCAATCTGGATCCAGCAATTTCACAAGGTACATAATCAGTGGTCTGACTAAGACTGGTCGGAGGAAGAACAAGACAGTTGACATGGAAAACTGTGTATGTCCTGTGTTTTTGAAGGTGACATATAAACCCAAAGGCTGTGTTACACGGCTTAATTATTAGCAATACATAACGGTGTATTTGACAAAATGGAAACTTCTATGCTGTTCCAGGCCTCAGCAGGGGCAGTGCATGTTCAAAAGGGTGGTGTGCATGGAGGTGATCACAGGTGTGTGCTCCATCAGATTCTCACAAGTCCTATATGTGAGATTCAAATTCAAATGGCCAACAGTACCTTTCACACGAGAAGCAATCTACAGGTGATAACAGGGCTTAGAAACTACAAGCCAGTGTATTAATTGACCCGACGTCCATGCAGTCAGATGTACTATGACAATGGCATATCATAGGAAAGGGTGTAGCACACAGGATTAGTATTGTTAGTCTGTGTGTGTAGAGGAGAGAATATCAGGGTACACATATTACCATTCTAGGGACCTCTTCAGACAGGTGGGTTGTGACCAGAAGCATGGGTGTGTCAGGAGTTAGGAAATGGACTGACATGTACATGGAATGTCATGTGCGCAATGCTGGTCGTAGGTGTGGCACTTGTGCTGTATATGTTCTGTTTATATCGAACTCTAGTCACAGATAGTCCTTGCAAAGATTGGTGCAGTTGAACTTACTGCTGTCAAGGGTCTGGTCATACATTACTGTTACCAATGCGATAGCACATCCACTGCCTCATGTATGAGGCTTGTTTTCCCCTTATTGAGTGATGGTGTCTTAGTTGTGTGCCATATGCTGTGATGAACCATGTTGCCAACATGTATGTGTAAAATAGGTGTGGTCCTCTGCTATTGCACTTCGAAGGTGAAATGTACAGGATATATGTCATTTACAGTGTGTGTGTATGTGACTATTGTATGATACGCATCACAATTGCTCAGGAAATTTCTGTGTCCTGATCGGTATATCAGCAATGCTCAATGAGGTTACACTCTTATTCTGATAGTTAGAGATAAAGGTGAGCAAAGATGATTACCCAGACCATGATATGGTGATTATTATCAGTGTTTATTTACATTAGTTAATACAGTGGTGATGGTGATTAGTTTTAAAAGAAATTGTTCACTATATGTTGGCGCCTACGCAATTCAGCAGCCATGTTTCGTTGTTCCCCCTCATGTTGCAGGCCAGCATCCTCCTCTTCCTCCTCTTCAGGCATGTGTGGCCCTGGTTCTAAGAGGGGAATGTTCCTTCGTATGCAAATGTTGTGCAGGATGGCACATGTTAGAATGATCTTACAAACCATTTCTGGGGAATATAGGAGGCTGCCACCAGTGATGTCGAGGCACCTGAATCTCGACTTGAGGATGCCGAAGGTCCTCTCGACTATGCTGCGTGTCCTCCTATGTGCGTCATTGTAAGCACGCTCTGCTGCAGTGCTTGGGTTGCCAAATGCCATTTGCATTGGGTTGTTTCCTTGGCTGAACGAGTGTTTGGGTGCTGACCGGTTGTCAGCAGTATGTTTTGGGATTTGCAGTACAGTGTGCACTCCCTAGCATTGTGACTTGTGATACAGGTGTCCATGTGTCTTCACTGGGGGTGAGATTATATTTCCATACACAGATTCATTTTGACAGTGTTTTTAACACGTTAGCATCAATGTACCCTGGACATCCCAATCCTTTAGACTTATGCAATGTATTAATTTAAACATCAGTGAGGCGCTTACATTTTGCAAGGTGACAAATAGGCAAACCTCTCCAAATGTTGTGATTATTGATGTCTTTACATTAGACTGTACACTAATTTCAGATGTGTGACAGGTTCAATGCTGACCTATGAAACATGGCTAGCGATGTCATGACCTCAGTGTGTTCCTGTCCACATGTTGCTGTCGTGGTGTATGTGTTGTGTGTCCTAGAGGGTTGCTGTGCAGTGTGTATATAAGTAGGGGTGTGTACTTACCAACAAGTAGTCCATTGCCATACCGTCCATCCTGGAAGTGCTGATTGATGGTAGAGTGACGGAAGATGAATGAGTCATGGACACTCCAAGGACATTTTGCCACGATGTTGGTGATCAATCCTAGGTGATCAACAATGGCCTGCACATTGATGGAATTTGTGTGCTTCCTGTTGCGGTAGAGGTGTTCAGTTGCAGCAGGTGGCACAAGGCGTACATGTGTGCAGTCGATGGCACCAAGGACGTGTGGGAAGCCACTAATGAGGTAAAACCCCTGTTTTGTCTCCTGCTGCTTCTGCAGTGTGTTTGGGAAGCAGATGTGGCGGGTGTGAGTCCAATGATGGCATCCAGTACTTTGGGCAAGAAGGCAGAGAATGATGGCTGTGATATTCCAGCAACCAGGACACCAGTTGTTTGAAAAGAGCCACTTGCCAACATATGAAGTACAGCTAGCAGCTTGGTTTCTGTTGGGATGGTGCGGGGTGTCAGCAAGGTGGGTGCCAACTGTGGCTCTATGTTTAGCAGCAGCTGCTGAATGGCCTGCCAGTTCAACCTGTACCTCTGGATGATGTCATGTTCCCTGAGGCTATGAAGGGTTGTTCTGGTGCGGAATATCCTCTCCTGCCTTCTGCACTGCCTTTGGGGTCCCTGCTGGTGTTGTGGTAGCTGCTGTTGTTGTTGCTGGGCTCTGTGTCTGCGTGCATGCTGGATGAGAAGCACCTCCATGTCTCCCTTTTGCTGCTCTGCGGTTGCTTCTGTGTGTTCGGATTAAATACTGGTGTGTTTGCCCCATTTTAATGCCTGCCCTGACCCAGGCGTTAATTTTTGACACAAATCGGGCTGTGCGTCGTTTTCCGGCTCCGCCTACCGGCCGTGCAGCATTTTTGCCCGGAAGCATAAATACGACGCACGCCCTTTAAGTCATTTTTTGGACTGGAACGCCTACCTTGCATATGATTAACGCTAGGCGGTTTCCCGCATCCAAAAAATGACGCACACGGTGGGATTTTGACTTCCACGTGCTCGAGCATCAAAGTTGAAATATGGGGCAAGGTTTGCGCTGAATGTGCATCAAATTTTTTTACGCCCATTCGGCGCAGACCGAGTATAAATATGCCCCTTAGTTCTTCTCAATGTGACAACCAGTCTTTTTTCAAGTTTTTTCTTGTGACAGCTCGTAGTGTTTCAGGTTTATAGTAGTAATTTGGGTGTCCTAGATCACTCATAAAGTTTTTTACATATCACAACCATTGTACCCTTCCTACATGAGAGGACCTAAGACAGTCCCCTATAAACTCTTGGTTCAGCTTGGTGTACTCAGAAGTCCATATCTTGTGCCATAGCAAAATCAGTTGAGTTTTAACTAGGTTTGAAATGAGCGGGACCCCTAATTCTAATTGGCATACATGTGATGAGCTACTCTGTGGGAGAGAAAGAAGATGCTTCAAGAAAGCATTCTCTGTCAGCTGCAGGGAGTCATGGTTTACATGCCCCTAGAGGTCTGCCCCATACATAGCTATTGACATACATTTGCCCTTATACACTGTTTATTACCAACCTTTCAAGCAATGTTGAGCACGGCTGCACAGTTTTTTGGAAGTGTAGCCCTCCGGTTCTAATTGCCATCCACCATGCCCCTTTTATGTCGAACATGATTCCCAGGTAGGAAAAGGACGTAACGTAATTAATTCTAGTATCTTTCATCATGAGGCTGGAGGTTTTAGGTAACACTTTCCCACACCTCAAGCAAATGTCTTACTTTTATAAACTAGTAGCCCCAGTTCCTCCATATAGAACACAAAGCATGTTAGTAGCTGTTGCAGTGCAAGGGGTGTTCGCACCATAAGAACAGCATCATCAGCATATAGAAGGGCAGGAACGGGCTGGGACCCTATTTGGGGCAGGTTGTTACAATAAGATAATACATTACCCAGATTATTAATGCATAAGGAAAAGAGAAAGGGTGCCAGAGCACAACCCTGCCTTAAACCCCTCTTTATACTAAAAGGCTATGTACATTTGCCCTTTAGTCCATATCGCACTCTGGTGATGCACCCATGATATGTTTCCCTAACAAATTGTATGATCAGTAGATCCACCACCATGTTCCCCATGATTGCCCATAATTTACTATGGATTATGCAGTCAAAGGCAGCAGTTAAGTCAACAAAGACTAAGTGCAATCTCCCTTGTTTGATAGTGGTGTATTTCTCAATCAGCATGCTTAGGTTCAGACTCTGTTCCACGGTTCCTACTCCCTCCCAGAACCCATACTGTAAGTCCGATAAGACATTCTTGCCCTGGGCCCATTCTTGCAGTCTGTTCAAGATAACGTGACCTACCACTTTCAGCATTGAATCTAGGAGAGAGATAGGATGGCAACAAGTGGGGCTGTGTCTATATCCCTTTTTTGGGACAATGATTGATTCCCTCCAATACTTCAGTAGGCCAACTTGACAACATACATTCAAGGCTTGAATAAGCAGTTGTAGGAAAGTGCCATCTTTCTTGGCATGTTACCCCCAATTTTACATGTATGTCAGTATGCTAGCCAGGACCCCAGTGCTCACAGTTTGTGGCCTAAATGTGTATGCCTGTGTAGTGCCTAACTGTGTCACTGACGCTCTGCTAATCAGAACATCAGTGCTCATGCTCTCTCTGCCTTTAAATTTGTCACTATAGGCTAGTGACTACATTTACCAATTCTAATTGGCATACTGGACCCCCCTTATAAGTCCCTAGTATATGGTACCTAGGTACTCAGGGCATTGGGATTCCAGGAGATCGATATGGGCTGCAGCATTTCTTTTGCCACCCATAGGGAGCTCAGACAAACCCTTACACAGGACTGCCATTGCAGCCTGCGTGAAATAACGCACACGTTATTTCACAGCTATTTTCACAGCACTGAAGTTACTTATAAGTCACCTATATATCTAACCTTCACTTGCTGACGGTAAGGTGCAAGGTTACTAAGTGTGAGGGCACCCTTGCACTAGCAAAGGTGCCCCCACATAGTTCAGGGCCATTTCCCCAGACGTTGTGAGTGCGGGAACACCACTACACGCGTGCACTACATATAGGTCAATACCTATATGTAGCTTCACAATGGTAACTCCGAATATGGCCATGTAACATGTCTAAGATCATGGAATTGTCCCCCCATTCCAAATCTGGTATTGGGGTGCCAATTCCATGCATCCTTGGGGCTCCACTATGGACCCCCAGTACTGCCAAACCAGCTCTCTGAGACTTGCACTGCAGCTACAGCTACAGCTGCTGCCACCTCGCAGACAGGATTCTGCCCTCCTGGGGGCTGGGCAGTCCAGTCCCATGAAGGCAGAACAAAGCATTTACTCTGAGTGCAGGGTGTTACACCCTCTCCCTTTGGAAATAGGTGTTACAGGCTGGGGAGAGGCAGCCTCCCCCAGCCTTTGGAAATGATTTGAAGGGCACAGATGGTGCCCCCTTGAATAAGCCAGTTTACACCAGTTTAGGGAACCCCAGTCCCTTCTCTTGCGCGAGACTGGACAAAGGAAAGGGGAGTGACCACTCCCTTGTCCTTCATCACCCCAGGAGTGGTGCCCAGAGCTCCTCCAGTGTGTCTCAGACCTCTGCCATCTTGTTTTCAGAGGTGTGGGTACACTGTGGAGGCCTCTGAGTAGCCAGTGCCAACAGGTGATGTCAGAAACCCCTCCTGATAGGTGCATTCCTTGGTACGTAGCCAATCCTCCTTTCAGGGCTATTTAGGGTCTCTCCTGTGGGCTTCTCATCAGATTACGACTTGCAAGAATCCACCAGGACCCCTCTGCACTTCTCTCTTCGACCTCTGCCAAGGATCAACCGCTGACTGCTCCAGGACACCTGCAAAACTGCAACAATGTAGCCAGAAGACTACTAGCGACATTGTAGCGCCTAATCCTGCTGACTGTTTCCTGGTGGTGCATGCTCTGGGGGCTGTCTGCCTTCACCCTGCACTAGAAGCCATGAAGAAATCTCCTGTGGGTTGACGGAGGCTTCCCCCTGCTTCAGCAGGCACCAAACTACAGCTTCACCGGTACTCTGAGTCCCCTCTCATCTTGACGAGTGTGGCCCCTGGAACACAGGTGGTGGACCCAAGTGACCCAGACTGTCCAGAGGTCCAACTGTCTGAATTTGGAGGAGGTAAGTCCTTGCCTCCCCTCCCCAGACAGTAATCCTGTGCACAATGTTGTCTGCAGCTACAAGGGCTTCTGTGCACATTTCCAAGAAATCCTGCATGCACAGCCGAGACTAGGTCCCCAGAACTCCGTCCTGTGATGCTCAGCTCCCTGAGTTGACCTCCGGTGTCGTGGGCCCCTCTTTGCAGTGTTGAGATGGCTGCCATGTTCAGTCTTCTTGAACCCATGTTCAAGGACTCCTGTGGGTGCTTCCCTCCTTCCAGTGGGCTCTCTATGTGTCTGAGGGCCTCCTCTGTCTCCCCTCCTAAGTGGCGACATCCAGGTCCTTCCTGGGCCTGGGCAGCATGAGCTGTGACTCTTGCAGGTAGCAAGGCTTGTTTGTGGTACTGTACCAAGGAAATAACTCTGCATCCACCAACACGCCGCAGTACACCTTCTGCACAAAGCAGAACCTCCTACCTCCTTTTGTTGGTGCAAAACCAGCATCTTCTTCCAACCAGGAGACAGTAATTTTGCACCTTCATCCGGGGTTTAGGGGTCTCCTGCCCGCCGGACACTTTAGCGACTCTTGGACTTGGTCCCCTTCCTTTACAGGTCTTCAGGTCCATGAATCCGTCTTCAGTGCTTTGCAGTCTGTTGTGGTCCTTGCAAAGTCCTTTATCACGACTTTAGTGTGCTTTGGGGGAAATAGTAGTACTTTACTCCTGCTTTCCTGGGTCCTGGGGTGGGGTCTCCTATACACCCTTAATGATTTCTCACACTCCCAACAACCCTCTACAAACTACACCTGCCTAGGGGTGCATTTGTGGTTCGCATTCCACTTACTTAGTATATGGTTTGTGTTGCCCCTCGGCCTATTGCATCCTATTGTGTTTTACAGTGTTTGCACTACTTTCTGACTGTTTTACTTACCTAATTTGGTTATTTGTGTCTATTTTTTGTATGTTAGTTACCTCCTAAGGGGGTATATCCTCTGAGATATTTTTGGCACATTGTCACTAAAATAAAGTACCTTTATTTTTAGTAACCATGAGTATTGTCTTTCTTATGATATACCTATATGATGTAAGTGGTATTGCATGAGCTTTGCATGTCTCCGAGTTCAGCCTTGGCTGCTCTGCTATAGCTACCTCTATCAACCTAAGCTGCTAGAACACTACTACACTCTACTTATAAGGGATAACTGGACCTGGTATAAGGTGTAAGTACCATTAGTACCCACTGCAAGCCAGGCCAGCCTCCTAAAGCAGTGGCCCCCAAAGGGTTGTGTTGGCTTTAAACAGAACTACAGGGATGAAGTGTGGACCCGGCGCCTTGCCGGCTTTACTTGCATTTAGGGCAACAATAATCTCATCCAATGTAAATGCAAGTTTGATAGGGAAAATAAGGGGAGTAAAAGAGTCGCTGTCAGTCGCACAGTCTACTGTCAACCTTAACCTGTTAATAGGATTGGAATAAATAGTAGTAAAGTAAGTAATCCAGTCTCCCTCACTAATAGCCAATTCAAGGCATGGTCCAGTATCAGGCTGGAGATAGGGCGAGTTAATTACCCACCAAAAAGCTGCAGGGTCCTTACTAGTGCTTGCTTCATGGTTCTTTTTTAATACTGCTTTTCTCTGCATTAAAACATACTTATAGTTTTCCTAGAAGCCCTGACTTCATTTACTCAGCGTGGTCGTTTGTGTAGGGCTAATTTCAGCATTCTATGGGTCTTGGAACAAGGTTCTTCAAACCACCCCTTCATCCTGTTGTTGCTTCTGTCCCAACCGGTAATCACTAGTCCTTCTGTAATGTCCCCAGCAATCTTTTGAAAAACCTCAATGATATCCTCGGGGTCAGAACCCAGGTCTCAACAACTTTCAAAAGCCTGCGTACAACCAGAAATCAACTTTTTTAGAAACTCTTGAGGATCAATCTTTGACCAGCGCATAGTATACCCATTAAGCCTGTTAATGTCCATGGCTCCCACCATGCAGTAGTTGGAGAGTGGCGCTTGGGATAAAAAATCCCTTGGCACCATATCCAAGTCTATGCTCATGGGGTAGTGGTCGCTGTACGCAATTGTGTAAGTAATAAAATATCCAGCCCTTGCGGCGTGTTTGTTTGTGACCAATATGTAATCTCTCACTGAGTTTTTCCCTTGGCCATTGAATGTAGTTGCAAATGGGATTGGAGGGCAGCAAATCTCGTTACAGAATGCAAGGTCAGTGCTAAATATGAGATCATTCAGTTGTTCCCCACAGATGGAGAATGTAAAATGTGAGTACCCAGCATTCCCCCTTTCACTTAAACCGCAGATCTTTTCTCAAGCCCCAGTGAAAACTTCAGTATTGAAATCTCGTCCCCCCCATAGAAATACCAAATCTTGGAATTTTCTATTCCTGAGAGCTTCAATATCCCTTTATAGTAGAGTCAAGGCGGTTTTTATCTCAGCTTTTGGGATGTTGTTATAGAAGTTGATTACTGCCAGCACCCATGTGGGTGATGTTTCTACAACAACGATCTGATGGTAGGGTTGCGGAGCCAGCATAGTTATACTAGCTGCCCTCAGGGTGTTTGAAATGTAGGATTCCCCCATTTGCTCTCCCTGAGTTAGATGGTTCAGCTGGGGTATGATAGGTTCCAAAACCATTTAGGTGGATTGGGTTTACTGCCCATGTTTCTTGTACACAGAGTGCAGTAAAGCTATTAACAAAATCACACCAGTCTGCTATTACAACCTCAGCCAGTAAACCTGCCACATTTTCAGAATGCTATACTTGCCTTCTCCTCAGGAACGGTATTTTCACAATTGGACAAGTGGTCCTGAGTTTGTAGATGTGATCTGTCCAGAAGGGGTGGTGGACGTTTTTAAAGTCAGCAGTAGGAGAAGCAGTCAAACCAGGGGTAGTTATGTCGCTTGGAAGGGATGGTAAATCAGCAGGGATATCAGGTGGTACACTGAGTCAGTCATTCCCATCTAGAGTAGAAGAAATGCCTGCTGAATGGTTGATAAACCACACCATGTCACACGGGGGAGTCTGGGATACTTAAACTGAATGTGTGAGTACCCTGGTGCGCTTCTCCTTGCATCTAGGGCCACCAAAGTATCAACCACGCTCCTACTCCTAAGTGTCAGTTCAATTGTGTCAATACAGGTGTCCGGATCTGGCCTTCAAACTGCATCAATTATCTCCTCGCGTTTTATAGAGTAACAGCCCCTCACATGGCGGACCCAATGGATCACCTTGTTTCTAACAGAATCTCCCCTTTCTGTATGGGCTGGTAGGTGTGATTTGTGGAAGTTAACCTTTAGGACAGTATTATTAGAATTAGACCGATTAGCAACAGCCTGTCCAACACGATTTGGAAGATTGTCTTTCATTGGTCTAGGCAATTGATGGTGAAGTCTTGGTTTGTCACCCATATTTAGATTTTTGTATGTGGGAGCCTGGCAAGACTTCTTGATCCCACCGCCTGCTATAGGATGACCCACCCGGGGCACCAGACTGGCAGCAGCGGCGGGAAGGGCGCAATTGCAGATCTTGTTACCGATGTTCGAGGGCAGTTTAGTCAAAAATGTTGAGAGACCTGGGGAATTAAGCGTGGAGCTACCGTTGTGATCCCTGCTGGATGTCCCACCTACAGATCTTAACTGTTTGACCATTGTAATTAAAGAATTAACCATGGATTTAAGCTCAGATACCTCATCCTTTAGATCTTTTATGCATGAGATGTACTGAGCATTAGGCAGGTCTGGGCTTCTGTCTGTTGCTCATGTGTCGCATTTCTCGCCTCGCTCTGCCCTGTAGGAGTTAGAGCCCGTGTCCCACATTTTTTTAACATCTCTGGGATTTTCCTGTGGCCCTCCCTTGATCTTACTGGGGAACACTCACTCTGAATACCTCTAGAGGCTCTATCCAGAGAGGAAGTCAAAATATCCTCACAATCAATCAGGAGATTATCTTTCCTATCCATTACACAGTTACTTGCTGCGTGCTTCTGCCATTTGTCTTTTTCCCTGTGTGCCACCCCAGCCCCACCCTCGATCGCAATTGCTTTCACCAGGGGTTGACCCTTAAGGATAAAGTGAGACAATATAACCGCCCCCGGAGGCTAGCATAATACAGAAACTCTTACAAAGCCTTCTTAATAGTAGATATTAGGGGGGTGGCCCAGCCCGGCCTCTTTCGGGCTCCAACGGCCTTGGCTACGGCTTCACCCGGGGCGTGGCCTGCACGCATCCCACACTGCGAGGTGCACCACGCGCTCCATAGCGCTTGTTAGTCGGGTCAAGTGGGAGCAGGAGCTGAGGAAAATGGACGCCTTCAGGGGCCACAGAGCAGTCTGAGATATGTAGTCTTTCTAAATGTTGCTAGCACGTCCAGCACTGCGAAGTGCGCCCATGCACTTTATAGCGCTCGTTAATCTGGTCAAGTGGGAGCAAGTGCAAAGGAAAATGGCCGCCTCCTTGGGGCCACGGAGCAGTCTCTCTAAAAGTCGCTAGCGCAAATTCTACATGCTAAATGTGCATGTAGAGAATTTTATAAAGTCTTCACTGATTTTCATAAACCTAAGTGCAGGAACTCAGCCCATGACTGAAGAGTTTACTAACAAATTGGCAAATAATTACACAATCAAAGAAGACATTTTGGACTCCTATGTAAAACAAAGGAAAACCACCAGCACAAACCCATTTCCACCACCTATCCTAGAGTTGCCTAACCCAGTCTCTGCATTCCCTCAAACAACTATCTCAAAGTGAATTTATGGATCTGGGGAAAGCAAGCAGGCCAGGTGACTGTTCTTCTGACACTTGTCCACCACAGATCTTCAGGAACATTCGTTTAACTATCTTTGCTGCCACACCAGTAAGAAAAATCATCAATAATTCTTCAACTACAGGAATCTTTCCAGAAGACTAAAAAAGGACATACGTATGTCCATTTTTGAAGAAAACAAACCTAGACCCACATGACCCAAACAACTACAGACTTATTACAAATGGACCTATACTGGGTAAACTGATAGAAAGAGCAGCAATCACCCAGATGTCACAGTTCACTGAAGATAACTCCATACTTTCTGACTTCCCACAGGATTCCATTCAGGAAGAGACACAGAATCTGCCCTCATCACCATCTGGGGTGACCTTGAAAACGCAGTAGACTAGATAGGGGGTTGCTGCACTTCATCTCCTGGACCTTTCATCTGCCATTATATTTAGGTATGATTTGATCTTAAGATACAAAACAAAAATTAAAAATTATTAATTCCCTGAAAAAACAAAAGGTTAAAGTAAGAAACTGGATAAGAACTATTGTGTTTTCCAATGCCTTTGTCAAGCACTCATAAAAGTGCTCAAATATGTAACCAGTATAAAGAGCAAACATGAAGAAAATACTTTTCTGTGGTTGTACTTCATTGCCTAAACTCAGACAAGTTAACTAGTATCATCATAAATAAACAATAATTAATTTCATGCCACCTCTGTTCCTTAGTAATCAATCTATTACAAGTGGCTCCAGAATTTTCTCTCCTCCTATGCTATAGTAATCATTACCCTCTGTTGTGTGAGTGCAGCAAAAGTGACAATGTACTAGGTTTGGTACTGTGGTATGTATATGGGCCCTCTACAGGCCCCATCTTAAGATGATCTCTGAATGTTCCCACGTTTAGTGTCAGTGCATTTGCATTCCACTGTGCAGCTAATTGCACTCTTTGCTTCCCCAGTCATACTGTAAAAAGTGTGCATGTTGTATGTTAATTGGTCTCCTCAGACATATCAGTGAAAAATCGCTCTACAGGTATATCTTAGGTGGGCATACCACTGTATCCATTGTCACTGATTAGGGCATGTACTGTAGCTTTTAGTAATCTCACCCAGGGGGCATAACTTTCTGTGTCCCCTGCAGTTTGATAATGTGACCAATGTGGTTGGGGTCTCTCATTAAATTACATGCCATCATCAATTAGCCCCAGTAGGCTCTATCAATCAATACTTATAGCATGAGTTTCAACCCTTATTCATTTCCTCTTCCTCAGGGAATGATGGTAAAAGGAGACAAAGTCCTTTTCGTAATGTATGCCCATCATTATACAATCCGGTTACAAACTATATCAAAGTAGCAACTGTTGGGTAGTATATTCAAAGTTCCAAATTGCTTAACTTATGTTTGTTGACAGTTCCTCGTTGATATGTCGAATATTTGAAGTCTTTATTCCTGTCTTGATGATAATTTTGGATTTCACTTTTTGTAGCTTTTCTAGTCTGTCCTCTCCGGGTCTCTTCCATTAGTGCCTATTTTTATTAGGCCAATAGGGCAGAAACCATTAGACACCAGGGATTTTTTTTGTCAGTTTCACATGAAGGGAGCGACCCCTTAGGCAAGGGTAGCTCTCCTGGGGGGTAAATTTGATGTAGGCCATTTCTGCCCAGATAGGCCTATTGTAATTAGACTGATCTGCACCCAGGGGAGCAGAAAACCCTAGACACCAGGGATTTTTTTTTTTTTTTTTTTATGTGGAGACACCAGGGATTAAAAAATTTTTGTGTCAAATTTTACGCAAGGGGGCGACCCCTAGGCAAGGGTCGTTCCCTTGGGGGCCAAATTTATTGTAGACCATTTCTGCCCCCCTTGGGGGCAGAGCGGCCTATTTTTATTAAGCCGATCTGCCCCCAAGGGGGGCATAAACCACTAGGCACCAGGGATTTTGTTTTGCGCCAATTTCACACAAGGGGAATGACCCCTTAGGCAAGGGTCATTCCCCTGGGGGGCAAATTTATTTTAGGCCATTTCTACTCCCCTTGGGGGCAGATCAGCCTATTTCTATTAGGACAATCTGACCCCAGGGGCATAAACCACCTAGGCACCAGGGATTGGTGTGTGTGTGTATGTGTTTGTTTTGTTTGGAGGGCAGCCCCTTGGGCAAAGGTCGCTCCCCATGGGGGCACATTACTATTGGCCATATCTGCCCCCCCCCCCCCCTTGGGGGAAGATCGCCCTATTTTTGGACGATCGATCTGCCCACAAGGGGGGCAGAAAGCCCACCAGAGACCAGGGAAGAATTTTTTCTAAAAAAGAGGGTGGGGGTATGGCCATACCCGCACCCCAAATAATTGGGCCAAAGTTGTTCTGCCCACTAGTGGGCAGATGGGACAATTACTCCCGATCCACACCCTGGCGTGGCAGAAAGTCTACTAGATGCCAAGGAACTAAAAAAAAAAAATTGTGGGGTGGTTGCTACCAACCAGTAAGAGCCTGGTTATGCCCCAACCCCAACTGAAGGGGGTAACAGTCTTTCAGCTCCCCCCCCCACACTAAAACATCTAATCCCACAGCAAGCAAGAGGACATTTGATTATTTTGGGTTTTGGTTTTACATTTGGGCCATGAGAGCTTGGCAACTCTCAAAATCGTCCCACTTGGAATGGTGAGGGTTGCATTTTTTGGACTGTGGGATGCTTCCATGAAGAAAATCCACAAGACCTAGACACATCTGAAAACTAAACATCTGGGTGATTCCAGGGTGGTGTGCTTCATATGCAGCCCGCACCATTTTCTTACCTACAATGCCCTGCAAACCTCCAACTTTGCTAGAAATCACACATTTTTCCCACATTTTTGTGATGGAACCTTCCGGAATCTGCAGGAATCTACAAAATTCCTACCACCCAGCATTGTCTCATCTATACCGATAAGAATTCTGCTGCACTTGTCAGCCTAAAAATGTTTTTTTTTCAAACTGCCCTTTTTGACCCGCTTTGTTTCCCCTTCATTTTTGACATGTTTTTGGCTCTTCCCTCTCACAGGCACTTGGCCCACCTACACATGTGAGGTATCATTTTTACCGGAAGACTGAGGGGAACATTGGATGGTATGAAATGTGTCCGGTGAGGTGATCCCACACAGTAATGTGGGAGAAATATGATTTTTATTAGCTAAAGTTTGCTGAGGATTCTGGGTAAGAAAACTTTGGGGGATCCACGCAAGTCACACCTCCCTGGACTCCCTTGGGTGTCTAGTTTTCAAAAATGTCTGGGTTTGGTAGGTTTCTCTAGATGGCTGCTGAGCCCAGGAACAAAACCGCAAGTGCACCCCATGCAAAAACAGGTAGTTTTGTATTTGATAATATTGATGAGTCCAGATAGTGTTTTAGGGCGTTTCCTTTCACGGCCACTAGGCTTACCATTACAAGTGTGGTACCATTTTTATCGGGAGACTTGGGGATACGCTGGGTAGAAGGAAACTTCTGGCTCCTCTTCTTTCAACGAAATGTTCCCCTAGGTGTTTAGTTTTCAAAAATGCACAGGTTTGGTAGGTTTCCCTAGGTGCCGACTGAGCTAGAGGCCAAAATCTACAGCTAGGCACTTCACGTCAGATTTCAATGTAAAAATGTGATGTGTCCATGTTGCGTTTCCTGTCGCGAGCATTAAGCCTGACCACGCAAGTGAGGTACCATTTTTATTGGGAGACTTGCGGGACCACAGAATAGCAAAACAAGTGTTATTGCCCTTTGTCTTTCTCTACATTGTTTCCATTCAAATGTAAGACAGTGTGTAAAAAAGACGTCTATTTGTGAAATGCCCTGTAATTCACATGCTAATATGGGCACCCCGGAATTCAGAGATGTGCAAATAACCACTGCTTCTCAACACCTTATCTTGTGCCAATTTTGGAAATACAAAGGTTTTCTTGATACCTATTTTTCACTCTTTACATTTCAGCAGATTAATTGCTGTATACCCGGTATAGAATGAAAAAACATTGCAAGGTGCAGCTCATTTATTGGCTCTACGTACCTAGGGTTCTTGATGAACCTACAAGCCCTATATATCCCTGCAACCAGAAGAGTCTAGAAAAACGTAACAGTATATTGCGTTAAAAAATCTGACATCACAGAAAAGTTACAGAGTAAAATGAGGAGAAAAATGGCTATTTTTTAACCTCAATTTCAATATTTTTTTATTTCAGCTGTTATTTTCTGTAGGAAACCCTTGTAGGATCTACACAAATTATCCCTTGCTGAATTCAGAAGTTTGTCTACTTTTCAGAAATGTTTAACTTTCTGGGAGCCAGCATCGGTTTTACACCCATTTCTGTTACTAACTGGAAGGAGGCTGAAAGCCCAAAACATAGTAAAAATGGGGTATGTCCCAGTAAAATGACAAAATTGTGATGAAAAATGGGGGTTTCTGATTCAAGTCTGCCTGTTCCAGAATGCTGGGAATATGGTGATTTTAGCACTAGAAACCGTTTGTTGATGCCATTTTCAGGGAAAAAAACAAACACTTTCTTCTGCAGCCCTTTTTCCCTTTAAAAAAAAAAAGAATTCTTGGTCTCCTTCAGGGGAACCCACAAAGTCTGGGTACCTCTAGAATCCCTCGGATGTTGGGAATAAAGGACTCAAATCTGGCATGGGTAGCTTATGTGGACAAAAAGTTATGAGGGCCTAAGCACGAACTGCCTCAAACAGCCAAAAAAAGGCTTGGCACCTGAGCAGGAAAAGGCCTGGCAGCGAAGGGGTTAAAATATTTCCGCTTTAATTATACATGAAAAGTAAACAATAGATGAAAATACATTCAACTAAATAATAAAGTATGTAAAATGTACTATTCCCACTCCAGTGTATGCAATAGTAGGGAAAGAATTGTACTCTGAAGAAGTAAAATTGCCTATTTCCACTTCAATTGGTACAACAGAAGGGGAAATGTTGGACTCATGAAGTGTAAAATGTACTATTCCCACTCCAATCCATGCAACAGTAGGATGAGCCTCGGAAAGCAGAGGGATATAATTTACTATTCCCCCTCCTGCCTAGTAAAGGAGCAGTCAGGTAGTTTGGCACCTGCTCTTGCCCTTATCTTGGGGCAGGTAGCCCAAGAAGAACTGTTAAGGTCTTGTGATAACATTCCTGGTGCGTTTGTACCTCCTAATACTGCTCAGAAAGAGGTTGTATCTGGGCTGAATGCAAATGCAAATGCATTATCAGGTGGTATCATGTGGGGTCTAACTTATAGGCCAGGCCATGTAGAACAGACAGAAGCTCAGTGAAAAGAGGAGGTTCGACTGGTTACAGTGTCATACTTAATCTTCCTCTTGCTGCTTGCCTATATGTTGTAGCGATGGCAGGTGTACTACCCTTAAAGGAGAATCAATCTGGACCTTGTCTGCAGGCTCCTAACAAGGTTCTTCACTGGCTGAATAGTTACAGGGGATTTGGCTTGGACCATGCTGACAAATTATGAATGATACATTGAGTTAGCTGGATGGGCCCCAGGTTGATTGTATGGTGATTGTATGGTTGTAAATTTTAAATTTCCTGGTACTGTTGCAAGCCTTTTTGGCACAAAACATGCGAACAGGAGGATGAAATAAAGTATTGAGCTGCTACCACATGGGTATTTTTATAGGGCATACTGGGTGATCCCTAACATACCTTGCCCCATTAAATTTGCAGCCCTAGCTGATTGCAATGATATCGACTGACTGGATGTACTTACCCTGGAGGAGGACGGTGACCACATTACTTCTAGTACCCTAGAATGTTTCCAAGGATCACAACTTAAGTTGACAATTTCCACTGCCTCCATTGCCCAACAGGAGAAAGGACTGTCAGTTGGGGTATCCACTGTGCAGGAAAGTATTGTGTTAGGAGATCCATTGATGGTAAACCATTGCCCACTTCATATAATGAGTTGGAATGTTGCAGGACTAAAGGCAAACATTTGTTCATCAGACACGCATAATTATGTTGAATTGGATGATGTATTGTTCTTTCAGGAAACTTGGGATAATAATGTTGTAGCAATAGATGGCTTTGAGTGTTTTAGTGAGCCAGCAAACCCGTCTCATTTAGGCAGGGCCTCAGGCGGCCTTTCGATATGGGTGAACTTGTCACTCTGCTGCCAGGTGGTAGCGATGCCCACTTATCGTAGTGATTTCCAGGTGGGTTTACTCAATGGAGGGATATGTCTATTTTTTATAAATTGTTATAATAATGATTTTATTAATGTGCCTAATTGCTGTTTTGAGGGTCTCACTGTTTGAATCTCAGAAATTGTGGAGAGGAGAGCACTCAAAGGTCTACAAACCTTTATATGCCTAGCCAGCAACTTCAATGCAAAATTAAATACAGGGTGTATGGACGATGAGGTGAATGATTGTAATAGGATGGACAACAGAGAAAAGAATTAGAAGTCATAATGGCCACTTTTATTTTGGTAAATGCAGTAAATGCTGTTGGTACAATTGAATCGAGGTTGCCCACGTAGAGAGGAACAAACTGTAATTCAACTATCGAGTACATTTTTGTATCTCATAACTTAGTAGACATGTTGCAATATGGAGCAGTCATTAGTACAGATGTTGGGGATATCAAGTCTCTGGTAATTGGTATTGACGTACCACTTAAAGGAAACTTTAGGTCAATAGTTGTCCTTGAAAATGTATCTCCATCAACTCATAATCTTAGAATTTGTTGGAGAATGGCTAACCCCACGCGTTTCTTGTGCAGAATAATCTTCAAAAACATGGAAGTGGTGATGAGTTGTCTAATGGAGAGGTCTGAGCATAAGGGAAACCAGTTTGGAGCCCTATGTAATTGGATACGCCAGTATCTCTCTAAACCCACTAAGCCCAGGCATACAGTGCCACATTGGTTTGATCAGAGGAGCTTAGTGGGGAGGGCACAAAGTGAAAAACTAAGGCTGAAGGAGTATAAAAGAAGGGTCACAAGGCGGTGTCATGAAATTATCTGGAAAAACTGGTACCTATTGTCACATTGGGCACATATGAAGGATAGCAAATCCTTTTGGTTGGCAGTGTCAGGCAAGCTAACTTTAGACAAACCTGCCCATGGGATAGGTTGTCATATAAAAAGTGTTTCTTGGGAAACTCATTTTCCACTACATACCAGTCTCCCAAGCCCTCTAGTGAGGCATTGTTAGACCCTGTTTCTTTTAATTTCATTCTACAAGTGACAGTACAAGAGGTGACTACTGCCATACAACAAAGTAAGGGCAGTAAAACGTCTGGCCCAGATGGGGTACCCATTGATGAAATTAAATGTGAAGTGGATTTTTGAGCAACCCTGTTGGCCAATGTTTTTAACAACCTAAGACATGATACTTTGCCAGTTTCTTGGAGGAACTCAGTGATTGTTCCTATTATTAAAAAAGGTGACCGCTCTGAACCCCATTGTTATCACCCAATTTTATTAATTGACATTCCAGTGAAAATCTTGGGCAGGGTCTTGTGTACTAGGATTTTGCAGTGGATGTAGGAGTATAACATCATAGAGGAGTACTAATATGGGTTCCGTTCTGGGATTGGAACTGTAGAATAGTGTTTAAACTTGAGCCTAGTGAGAAGTAAGTACAAGGCAGCAAAGCACCCGCCTATTTATTTGGCTTTCATGGACCTAACAATGGCCTTTGTGTAAACAGCTTTCAGCTGTGGTCTATGCTTGTTGAGATGGGTCTTGACCTCAACCTGGTGCAGTTATTGTCATCATTGCACTTGAACAACAAGGCCAGGGTTAGGTTCAGTCAAAGTGGTGAGGTCACAAAGGACATCAACATACCACGAGGGGTATGCCAGGGTGTGTACTCGCCCTTCTCCTTTTTATTCTGCATATAAATAAACTCAATTATAAGTTAAGAGCAAGCACCCCTGATGTCCCCAAAGTAAGTGGTAATTCTTTACCACTCCTCCTTTACACGGATGATGGTGTGCTAATCACTAGTACCCTGAATCTTTTACATCGGTTATTGGATTCCTTTGTGGATTTCATGGCCGACCTTGGGTTGACAACTAATTATTCCAAGTCTTTCATTAGGACTTGTGGACCGAAAAGGAAAAAAATGACATTTCTCCAGATAGGCAGTCAGTGTCTGCCTAGTGTGGACAGTTTTTCGTATCTAGGGGTGTCTTTCAGTTCCTTTGGTTCGTGGGTGGATCATGTAGCATCTTGTAGAATGAAGCTCACACGAGCAATAGGATCCCTCCTTAGCCTTCTTTGCTCTGTTAGTGGTTGTACATTAAGGCCACTGCTGCAGATCTATATGACTCACTGCCTCCCGCTTGCAACATATGGAGCCGAGATCTGGGGTGTGAAAGAATATGTGACTTTGAAGATAGAGGAATACCATTTTTTAGGAAGGTTTTCGGAGTACCATTTTCATCTTCCCACCATGTTTGTCACAGGGAACTTCGGGTCAGCAACATCACTGACTATACATATGGGCAAAGTCATTATTACTGTGGCCCGTCATTTGGAAAAAGGAGAAGGCGTCTTTTATGAGGGACATAATTGATGATTGCCTGTCTTGTGCGAAGGGTACTATGACGGGCCAGACGAGGCCGGCCTGCACGAGTCCGCTACTGGTGCTGACTCTGCCACTGAGGACCCGGAAGTCCTCGTCCGGCTCGCCAATGCTGGCGAAGCATGGAGGTCATGGCGGGGAGACAGACGGTTAAAGAACCCGAACTCTGGTTTTCAAGGGCGCGCCGCAATAAAGAATGAAGACGGAGCGGAGAGGAGGAAAAGACCAGAAGGACGGAAGAACCCAGGAGCTCAAGGTGCCGAGTGTCCCAATCATGGACGAGAGGAGGGTGAAGAGCCGGACGATGGTTGGCCCATTCAGGAAGAAGACGGAGAGCCAGTCTCCGGGAGGCGGAATCCATTGACCTGCCACACTTCTGGAGAAGCATGGCATAACCAGGTGCATGTTAGTGGCTGGGACAGGGGTAGGGAGGACGGGGGGGGAATTAAGGAGGAATTAAGGAGGGATTGGAGGAAGAGGGGCTGCACTTTATCATGAAATAACACAGGCATGGAGGGGGCCGCACTGTAAATAAAGGACACGGGGCAAGGACAGGCTGCACTTCAATCATAAATGAGACGGGCAGGAAGGAGGCTGCATAATAAAACAAAACGAGGTGGGGAGGAGAGGAAACGAGCAGAAAAGAGTGAGAAAAAGGGATAGTAAAGAGACAGAGCAGGTATTGCTCGTGAGAACCAAGAAAGAAAGGAGAGAGAAAAGGAAAGGCAACCTCCTGTTAGAAAAGGGAAAGCACAGGAGAAGCGCAGACAGAAGATACGGAAAGAAGGAAAGATACAGCAGCAGGAGAGGGAAAGCCAGACAAAGAAAAAACCCCAAAGGAAAGTACCAGCACTTACCTAAACATTTCTTCTTCTTTTCATATGTGCTTCCCGCGAGACCTGGAAAACAAAGAGAAAAGAGAGAGGGACCTGTGAACCACTACCCGGACAAAACTCATAATGACTGTTTGAACTACCCAGGAAGCCAGCGTTTTCATACTTATCACTATATATAACCAATAAAACAACCACTACCAGAGTAACAGACGCAGTATTACGTACTTATTTGCGCCATTCCAGCAACAAGTGGTGTCAGAAGTGGGATTTGAAACACGACGGAATGGAGGAGAAAACCACCATGGCTGATGTAATTGCACAGTTGGCGGAAGGTCAGCGCCACCTTCAACAATGTGGGAACAGCAAATGAAGGAGGCCAGAGAGGAAAGGGAGGCTCTACAGACTGCGCTCAAAAGCCAAGCCACGATAATGGCGAACAATCAACTTGTGCACGAAACTGCCCTGGGAAAGCTCACGGACAATATTGCACATACGAAAGTACATCCAAACGTACCTAGCAGTGTCTTACAACGGTACCAGGAACATGAAGACCCGGATTCCTTTTTCATCAACTTCGAAAGAGTCGCTAGTACTGCGAGCTGGCCAGAAGAGAAGTGGGGACAATATATTGTACCATTACTTACAGGGCATTTACAGGCCACCTATCAAGCCATCAACCTCAGTGGAACTCTCCCCTATAAGGAGATCAAGAAGACCATCCTGGAACGGGTAGGGCTAGACAGCGAAAGTTACCGCTCCCGATTCCGTCAAACCAAGTGGCAACAGCAGGAGAACCCACAAACCCTCTACTATAGGGTTCAAAATGCGGCGGGAGATGGCTACAACCTACCGAGAAAACTCGGGAAGAATTATTCGATACAGTAGTATTGGAACAGTATTTGGATGCTTTACCCAGCACCAGGCGTAACTGGGTTAGACAGCACCCAGGCTTAACTAATGAAACCGCTATAGACCTCGCTTGTGCGTATCATAGGGGACCAGATTTCAGGGCCACATCCAGCAGACATCCAATCCAGGCCACAGTGCGTCCACCTAACGGGAGAGGACCTTCCCAACGACCGATGTTAGGGCATGGCCAGGAACGTACCATGCCTAACCCGCCATCCTCTACTAACTACCCAACCGCCAGACCTCAGTGCTTCCACTGCTCGGAATGGGGGCATATTGCTTGGTATTGTCCCCATAAAAAGGATACTGAAGAACCCATGGAGATGGGGGTAGAAAAGGGTAGAGTGTTTTGGGCAGGGGGAGACAAACCCACTTATACTCTTTCTCTCATCCTCAATGGAGTTGAAAGAACTGCGTTGATTGATTCTGGGTGTAGCCAGAGTGTGATAAGACAGGACTTGGTCTTAAATGGGCAAGAGATACCCCAGACGCAGGTCTTAATAGCGTGTGTGCATGGGGATCAAAGATACTATCCAGTAGCTATAATCCACCTGAAATGGAGGGAAGTGACTGAGACCCTAAAAGCGGGTATACTTCCCCACCTTGAGGAAGATATCATAATTGGAACAGATTACAGAGACTTCTCCACCCTTTTAACCAAAGCAGGGCAGGAACACACCCTCAAGACCTGGTGGGAAGAAGTACCCTTCGAGGCAGAGGAAGGAGTAAGTCGGACCCGAAAGACAACTCTCAGTAAACGGCAAAAAAGGATCCAGAGATGACACTATGCCCAAAAGTACTCTAATGAGTTACCATCTACGCCAGGAAGGGCCAGTCGGGTATGCACCATTCCAGGGGAGTTTCGACAGAATCAAAGAGACGATCCCTCCCCGGAGAATGCATGGCAACAAGCACTAAACCTGGTAGAGCAGGCGGTAGGTCCGCATTTTATAATACAAAACCACCTGTTATACAGAGTGCCAAATGCAGGGAGAGAGCGGCAGAAACAGTTGGAAGTTCGCAGAAGTCACCAACAACAGGTCCTATATGTAGCACATGGGGATAAAGGGGAGGGACACCTTGGTAGGGAAAAAACAGAGGAGGCAGTGCTCCAGCGGTTTTATTGGCCCAGAGTATTTGGGGACATACGTAAACACTGTTCTGACTGTCCAAAATGCCAATTGTTTAATCCATCCTCGCACCCACCAGCTGCACGTCATCCCTTACTGGTCATAGAGACCCCATTTTCGAGAGTAGGTATGGACCTCATTGGACCCCTTACCCTTCTAGTCGGGGATGTCAACACATCCTGGTATTGGTGGACTATGCCACCCGATACCCAGAAGCTAATACCCCTTCCTAGCATGCACTCCAAAGTCATTGCCCAAGCACTGATTGATTTCTTTCCCCGGGTGGGATTTCCCAAAGAAATACTAACTGACCAGGGAACCCCTTTTATGTCCAGATTAATGGTAGAAGTGAGCAAATCTCTGGGAATAAAACAGATAAGGACATCGGTATACCACCCTCAAACGGACGAGTTAGTGGAGAGGTATAACAGGACAATCAAATCCCTCCTCAGGAAGAGCATCTCTGAAGGGGGTACGGATTGGGAAAATAAATTGCCTCTCGTACTATATGCTATTCGCACACACGTTCAGACCTCACTAGGACATAGCTCCTTTGAATTATTGTTCGGGCGACAACCCCCGGACTTTTCTCGAGATGTTGGCCAAACAATGGGAGGAAACAGAGGAGGACACAAAAGATTTGTCGACCTATACTCAGGAGCTAAGGGACAATCTGCACACAGTGTGGGAAGAAGCCCAGAAAACACTAAGAGAATCTCAAAATAAACAGAGGCAGTGGTATGATGCTAAAAGTGTATTCTACAGTCTACAAGTAGGAGACAAGGCCCTAATCCTACTTCCCAGTTGTAAAAACAAGCTATTGGCACGATGGCAAGGTCCATATGAAGTGATTGCGCAAATTAATCCTACCACGTATAAATTAGCTATTCCCTTTGGGCAAGGTAGAGAACAGATATATCATATAAACCTTCTAAAGAAATGGCAGGAACCCCCGGGCGAACAACCCATTCGTTATATCACAAATCTGGCCACAGACGAAAAACCTCATCTTTCGTTTCCCTCGAATATCCCTACAGAATGTCCTTTGTCCCAGACAAACACTGACCTCCCAGAATCCCTATCAGGGACAACTCACATGCATGATACAGCAGTATCACAACGTATTTTCCAAACAACCTGGTCGAACACAGTTAGTAGACCACTCGATAAGGACAAAAATAGACAAAGTCTCCAGACAAAGGCCTTATCGTATCCCAGAAGCGAAAAAAGCAATTAGCGAAAGAGAGGTCCATTCTATGCTTGAGGCTGGTATTACTGAACCCTCCAACAGCCCTTGGTGTTCCCCAGTGGTATTGGTACCGAAACCCGACGGGAGCACTCGTTTCTGTGTGGACTATAGACGAGTTAATGAGTTAACACACTTTGATGCCTACCCAATGCCCCGCATTGATGAGCTCCTCGAGACACTAGGCCAAGCCCAGTTTATGTCCACCCTAGACCTTAAAAAAGGATATTGGCAAATCCCCTTGAAAAAAGAAGATAGAGGAAAAACCGCATTCGCAGCCCCGTCTGGTCTGTATCAGTTCACGGTCCTCCCCTTTGGGCTACATGGGGCTCCCGCCACTTTCCAAAAACTTATGGATAAGATTTTGTGGCCCCATCAGCAATATGCGGCTGCATATCTGGACGATATAGTCATATATAGTGATACCTGGGAGGATCAAGTACAACAATTGGGGAAGGTATTTCAAGCACAAAGAGAAGCCCGTCTCACAGCCAACCCTGAAATGTGTAGGTTGGGATGCACCAAAATCAAGTACCTAGGATATGTCTTGGGTGAAGGCCAGGTCCGTCCACAAGTTGAAAAAATAGACGCCATCACAAACATACCTGTGCCACGAACAAAGAAGGATATTAGTGCATTTCTCGACTTTGTAGGATACTATAGGCGGTTTTATCCCTCAGTTTTCCACAGTAGCAGAACCCCTTACAAGCCTGCTTAAGAATTCCTGTCCCAAAACACTGCCCCCTCTATCTGAGACTGAACAACGTAGTTTTGAACAACTACGAAATGCCTTGACTGAAGATCCAGTGCTAGGCTGTCCCAATTTCCAGAAACCGTTCCTGTTACAAACAGACGCCTCGGATGTGGGGCTTGGGGCAGTGCTATCCCAGCCCCAAGATGACGGGCACATTCATCCGATATTGTATATTGGTCGGAGGCTTCTCCCTAAGGAAATCCACTACCCCACAATCGAGAAAGAATGCTTAGCAATTAAATGGGCTGTGGAAGCACTCTGGTACTATCTGACTGGTCGGACATTTACCCTGATCACGGATCACGTGCCACTCACATGGCTTGCTCGCCACAAAGATACTAATTCACGGGTCCTGCGGTGGTTTCTTTCATTGCAACCTTTCTCCTTCCAGAGAAGTCACTCTCCTGGCATCCACATGACGAACGCTGACTTCTTGTCCCTCTATTTGGTCCCTGAGCGTCATCTGCAGCTGCTCTCTAGGGGGAGTGTCTGTGACGGGCCGGACAAGGCCGGCCCGCACGAGTCCGCTACTGGTGCTGACTCTGCCACTGAGGACCAGGAAGTCCTCGGCCGGCTCGCCAATCCTGGTGAAGCATGGAGGTCATGGCGGGGAGACGTACGATTTAAGAACCCGAACTCGGGTTTTCAAGGGCGCGCCGCGATAAAGAAAGATGACGGAGTGGAGAGCAGGAAAAGACCAGAAGGACGGAGGAACCCAGGAGCTCAAGGTGCCGAGTGTCCCAATAGGGGATGAGAGGAGGGTGAAGAGCCGGATGACGGTTGGCCCATTCAGGAAGAAGACGAAGAGCCAGTCTCCGGGAGGCAGAATCCATTGACCTGCCACGCTTCTGGAGAAGGTGACATAACCAGGTGCGTGTTAGTGGTTGGGACAGGGGTAGGGAGGACGGGAGGGGGAATTAAGGAGGAATTAAGGAGGGATTGGAGGAAGAGGGGCTGCACTTTATCATGAAATAACACGGGCAGGGAGGGGGCTGCACTGTAAATAAAGGACACGGGGCAAGGAGGGGCTGCATTTTAATCATAAATGAGATGGGCAGGAAGGAGGCTGCATAATAAAACAAAACGAGGCGGGGAGGAGAGGAAACGAGCTGAAAACAGTAAGAAAAAGGGAAAGTAAAGAGACAGAGCAGGTATTGCTCGTGAGAACCAAGAAAGAAAGGAGAGAGAAAAGGAAGGCAACCTCCTGTTAGAAAAGGGAAAGCACAGGAGAAGCGCAGACAGAAGAAACGGAAGAGAAGGAAAGATACAGCAGCAGGAGAGGGAAAGCCAAACAAAGAAAAAAAACAAGGGAAAGTACCAGCACTTACCGAAACATTTCTTCTTCTTTTCACATGTGCTTCCCACAAGACCTGGAAAACAAAGAGAAAAGAGAGAGGGAACTGTGAACCACTACCCGGACAAGACGCATAAGGACTGAATGAACTACCCAGGAAGCCAGCGTTTTCATACTTATCACTATATATAACCAATAATACAACCACTACCAGAGTAACAGATGCAGTCTTACGTACTTATTTGCGCCATTCCTGCAACAGGTACTTCAATTCCTTGTATCGCCTATGTTAAAAAAAACATTGGATGAAATAGGTCTTCTACATCTTTCCACAGACAGGGAACAGTGTCTGGAGGTTTCAGGAAAACAACTGCAAGATTTAGTACTTGCATATTTAGAAGAGGAACGGGAAGTTGTGGAGCAGTCTAAACCATTAGTTGCCACCTACATGCTAATGGACCCAGTGTCATTACCTACTAGCTATCTTTGGAATATGAGGGGTCACTGGTTACATGCCCTGTTGCACAGGTTTCAAGCAGGCACAGTTAAATACCTCCTATCTTGCATCGTAGGGTTCCTGCATCAATTAGAGAGCAAGTTCTGCCCATGTCATTTTTCATCGGGGGAGTATATGTTCCATTTTCAGTTTTTTGGGAATTGCTACAAGATTTACACATGGCAATATGTCATTCCTTTTTTAAAGTACAGGAATTTAAGGCATTATAATGAGGCTTATTCTTATTTGCAACAATTGCACAATGAGGAAACGTGACTGTGTGAGCTCATTTCTCTGTTGGGAAGTACGATCTAGAGGGTCTATGGATCCTGAGTAACACTCATTTAAAACTGGTCTGTTCTGGAAGAATTGTCTAATAAGAATTATGTCTTAAAGCCCTATGTGCTATTTTAATAATTTTATAATTTTAACATTCGCATTTGCTTAGTTTTTATACTTTTCGATGTACTTGTATTAAGAGATTCTTGTGGTATGTATTTTGTTATGCTTTTATGGCTCCTTTCAGTGCTCAATAAAGTTTGGCTAATTGATTGATTGACTCAGGAGAGTTTAAACTACTATTCTCACTCCAGTGTAAACAGTAGGAAAACCATTGGACTCAGGCAAAAAGCAAAGTTACTATTCCCAGTGTGTGCAACAGTAGGGGAAGGATTAGACTCAGGAGGGGTGAAATGTACTACTCCCACTCCAATTGGTGCAACAGTATGGAAATCATTACACTCAGAAGAGGTAACATTTAGTATCCACTCCCCGTTCAGTGGTTCAGTACAATGGGAATACCTCACTTCAAATAAACAAGATATTTTAACAACTCTAGTTAAGACCCCAAAATATAAAATTCTAATTATAAAAATGAAGGACCTGATTATGACTTTGGCGGTCTAACTGCCAGTCCACTGCAGTGGCGGTCGGGAGACCGAAGCTAAGCCGGCAGCATCCCAACCGCCCCATTATGACATTCCCACTGGGCTGGCTGTGTGTCAATGGCACAGTCAAGGTGGCAGCATGCTTCAGCTCTATGAGAGAGCCAGAAGCCAATACTGGCTACACTGCTGCACCTCCAGCAATTCAGACACAGTGTTTCTATGCACCATGTCATGCATGACAAACAGCGCATGCACCAATATTGCAGACATGGGGGTAACAACATGTCCCATGTCAGCAGTGGTGGTGGTCTTGTGGCGGTCCGACTGCACAGATAGTAATTGGGCGGTCGGACCACCGACAAAGCAGCGGTCAGACCGCCAAGGATGGTATGGCAGTCCCAAGACTGCTGAAATTGTAATCTGCCCCTAAATCTCTTAATTTTAACAAAAATTCAAAAAAATAGCATCACTATTACTAACTTGAATAATTATCATCAATTAGCCAGAACCAGGATGGCGGGAACGGGTGTCGTGGGGCCCCTGGGGGCCCCAGCACTGCCCATGCCACAGGGCCCCATAAAGATTTTCACTGTCTGCTTTGCAGACAGTGAAAATCGCGACGGGTGCCACTGCACCCGTCGCACCCCTGCAACTCCGCCGGCTCCATTCGGAGCTGGCTTCCTTGTTGCAGGGTCTTTCCCGCTGGGCCGGCGGGCGCCCTTTTGGCGGTCACCCGCCGGACCAGCGGGAAAGCCAAAATGGCATCCGCGGTCTTCTGACCGCGGAGCGGCCATTTGGCGGTTCCCGTTTGGCTGGCGGCGCCCGCCGCCAGCCAAACTTAGAATGAGGCCCATAGTCTAAAAATATCATAATTACATAATTTAAATAATTAATTTATTCAATAGTTAATATTTTTTTAAATAATTACCAATTAATGATAATTACGTTACTTTCCACTCTATACCCCTCCAAAACCCACAACCCGTACCTAAAATGTAACTGAAAAAATAAATTACTTAGAGAATTTACAGAATTTGTTATCAATTAAATCATTATTAGTAATTAAAAACTAATTAATAATTAATTATGATTAAATTACTCCCACCCTATACTGCTACAAAACCCAAAACCAGCTACAGCACTAAAAAATACAATAAACAATGGAATTAATTTTAAACACAACTAAAAATTAAACTATATTAAAAAACATTAACAATATTCATACAAACAATTTATAACATACACAATTAAAATATATACTAAAACACATAAAAATAATTTAAAAATGATATTAGTGACAATTATATTTTTGCAAACATTATTAGCAACATTGATAGTTTTAACATCGATATTTACCACATAGATATTTTTAACATCGATATTACTTACCTCTAAAATTGATATTCTTTTCAACAATATTCCTGCATTGTGATTTTTGTGGTTACATTTTTTTTAAACTCGATTATTCTGTATCTTGATATTTTAAATGTGATATTTTGTCTAAATACCAACCAAAGTTACTCCCAGGTCTTGTTTCAGGGACATCAAAGACTTTCTGCATTTCCCCAACCCTGCTACAGCCTCTGGACTCTGCCAAATGTGAGCCCTGCCCTACCAAGTGTGCCAAATCGGTACTGGGCCCTTGGATGTGGGTTTCCTGCTGCCTCTGCTAAAGCCTCGCATCACTGCCGTTGCGCCAGTCAAAACAGACAAATCTCCCTTCAACGCCAATTCATCACCGCTGCTTCGAGGACATTGCACCGCAGGCTGTGTGGTCAATAATGGGGCATCGCCTACATTTCTGGGGTTTGCCGAACATGCATCTCTGATTAAGCGGCTTTGAAACGCTGCATCACCTACATCACCAGGAACCATGACAGTGCATCAACACTGCTTCCCCTCACATCACTCATCGACAATTGACTAAAATATCCAGTTTCCTATATGTTACCGGGACCCTTCTTATGTTGTTACCTCTCACAGTCCCCAGTGCTGTTTAAGAATTTGCTTTAGTTCAACTTACTTGTTGTAAAATTAAGTGAATAATCTGATCTTGCTATGTATATCCATAATATTTGTTTTATAGGACCAGAAAAGGTCCAAATATCAGTGTATACTTCCTTAGCCCACTGACTTTCTTCAGTGCTCCTTCTAGGACTTTGAGAGGAGATATCCATTCTCCCAGTACCTACTGATGATATTGGATTCCTATTTGTAATCTCCCTACTATAGCGTCTCTTTGCCATTATTAGTTCCCTATAGGTAATACTCCACTTCCGTTTCTGTGGATGTTGGCTGTCACCGTGTGGCACACTGTTCTGCGCTGTCTCCTTATGGAAAAGGCTTCTTTCTATCCTTTCATTGTTAATCTTGATATGTAGGGCTGGAAATCTACTTCATGAACACTGATGTTTACTCTGAACTTTAGGTCATTCTCCCGTAAGCACTTAATACATTTGTCAGCTAATTATTTACTGTCTTTCCAGATGATGAACAAGTGATCCACATATCTTGTCCATCACAGTATCAGTTTTATGTGTTCCTCCATAGCACAGGCATATAATAAAAATAAAACAACTGCTGTTTGAAAACCAAAAAAACTGAAGATCTCCAATTACACTTACCTGACCTAAGAATAACTTTCACAGAAAGTATGCACTGCTTATGACCTCACATTTTATACTGATGAAATACAAAATCTGTGCAGTGCAAGTCATACATAAGTCAGTTATGTATAACTGGTGAATTTCAGTTTTTTCTGGTTTTAAAATGTTAAATTTTTGTCACCAAAAATCCTACTCGTGACTGCACATTAAATTTTGCTTTCTTCAGTAAATTTCAAAGTTTTTTTCACATTTGTTAACATCTTACTACCCTACTTATGTATTGTCCTATAAATCTATATATACACACATACATACATGCACACACACATTAATACATGCAAATATAAATACAAAATGCAAAAATTTAAGAACAAGAATATGAACTCACATACACTTACCTGTGATGTAATGCTCCCTAGGAAGTAAGAGAATCAAATTTTAAAAATGTTAAACGTCACTTACTTACTGCTGCCACCTGAACCCCTAACACGCCAACCAGGTCCTGTGCAGCTGAGTACGTCATAGAATGACTTGCCTCTGGGAGAACATTATGCTACTGCAGCAGCACATGCTACTCCATACTCAGCCATATCAGAGGTGGCACTAAAAAAACTGTAGCCTTCTTGGGCCTTCCTGTCACAAATATGAGGAGAAGGTCGACGTATTAAACAATCAATGCCACACATCCTGCTTAGTAAATATTTTGCAGGATTCCATGCCATGCGGTGTCAGCAGGAGCGGAACTCTGAACCAGCCTTGTCTACCAAGAGTGAGGGCAGCGGGTGACAAAAAGGCAGCTAACAGAAAAAAAATAGAAAAATAGAAAAAGAAAATTAAAGTAAAGTTAAAAGAAATAGGTGGGGAGAATAATGTTGAAATCATTATGGGGTAAGCAGTCAGAAGCAGACTGGAGAGCCTCACCCTAATCAAAATGGCCCCTAATGTGTGTCACATAATGTAGGAAGCTGGCCTGGTGTGTGGTGGGTACCTAAGGTACTTATTCCTTATACCAGATCCAAGTATCCCCTATTAGTGTAGTGTAGGCAGGGTCTAGAAGCCAGGCTCTCTAGAGGTAGCTGTGGATAAGCAGCAAAAGGCGTATCTAGGAGACATGCAAAGCTCATGGAACACCACTGTAGTCATACAGCACTTCCACTCATGAGAGAATACACTCAGGGGGTCATTTTTATTTTGGCAGGCTGCGGTAGCTGCCAGCCAAACCCAACCCACCACCTGACAGGACACCGCCGGCCCTATTCCGACTTCACTGCAGGGCTGGCTGGCAGAAACATCCATGTTGTGAAGAGGTCCTTAACATTGATGCCGGCTCGGAATCGAGCCGGCGACAATGTGGCGGTGCAGCGGGTGCAGTAGCACCTGCCGCACATTTCACTGCCCATAATTCAGGCAGTGAAATGCGCAAAGTGGCTGTGCATGGAGGCCCCAGCACTGCCCATGCCCAGGAAAGCACAAAGGTAAGTACCACAATACCCCCCAGCAACCAGGAAAGCAGGAGTCAATTACTAGAATTTCCCCAGAACACCCACTCAGAAGAAAAGAAGAGAATTGCAAAACCCAGAGAGGATTGCATGAAAAAGTGGATTCCTGAAAAGGAAGCCCTGTGGAGAGAGGGGACCAAGTACAGAAGACACAGCAGAGTCCAGTGGGGGCAGGAGCCTCTACCCACCAAGCTGAGGATAGCAGGAGTTGGTGGACGGTGAAGAAAGAAAGTCAGCACTGCAGCCCTGGAGTCGGAGTCAAGTTCCTGGAGGCTGCAGGTGATGTCCCATGCCAGAAGGAAGATTTCAGTTGGGTTTGCATGTTTGGATTCCACCAACAAGCCTTGGCACAGGCACAGAAAGTGGTGCTGCCGGGGACCATCAAGAGCCAGGAAGACTCAACCCAGGAAGGGGGAACAGAGGGAGCCCTCCGAGTTCGAGAGAGCCCACAGAAGCACAAGCAGCATGCACAGGAGTCCCACAGGATGGGACACAGAAGGTGCAAATGGGGCCAATGCAGCACTACGAAAAGGAGTCCCATGCAGCAGGAGAGGTACTCAGGGAGCTGTGCGCCACTGGAAGGAGTGCTGGTGGCTGGAGGTACACAATGCCTGAAGACCTCTTGGAGGAAGTGCCAACAAGCCTTTAGCAGCTGCAAAGGATGCAGTGCACGGGGTACTGTCCTGTGTGGGAAGGCAAGGGCTTATCTCCACCCAAGTTGGCCAGCTGGTAAAGAGGACCGTCTGGACCACTTCCAACCCCCACCTGTGTTGCAGGATCCACGCAGCTCAGCAGGAGAGGGAATCCATGCACCGGCCATTGTTGCTGTTGGTGCCTGCAGAAGCAGGGGAGTCACTCCTTCACTCCAAGGGAGATTCCTTCTTCTTTCTCATGCAGACTGAAGATGGGCTGTCCTCAAAGGATTCACGACCGGGGAGATGTTGCAGAAGCTGGAAGGAGCCTGAGAAACAATTTTGCAGGCAAAGTCTTCATCTTTGTTGCAGATTGTCGGGGCCTGGAGAGTCCAGATGCAGTTACTTTGGTCAGAAGTCGAAGTAAGGGATGCAGAGGAATCCTGCTGGAATCTTGCAAACTGAATCTGAGGAATCACCCAAGAAGAGACCCTAAATAGCCCTGAAAGGGGGATTGGTCACCTAGCTGGGTGACCACCTATCAGGAGGGGCTCTTACGTCACCTGCCTGACCTGGCCACTCAGATGCTCCCAGAGTTCCCTGCCAACCTTGGATCCAAGATGGCAAAACCCAGGGACCCTCTGGAGGAGCTCTGGGCACCACCCCTGTGATGGTGATGAACAGAGGAGTGGTCACTCCCCTTTCCATTGTCCAGTTTCTCACCAGAGAAGGGACTAGAGGTCCCTGAACTGGTGTAGACTGGTTTGTGCATAAAGGGCACCAAATGTGCCCTTCAAAGCATACTAGTGGTTTGCGGAGGTTACCCCTCCCAAGCCATGTAACACCTATTTCCAAAGGGAGACGGTGTAATACCCTTCTCCCAAAGGAAATCCTTTGTTCTGCCTTCCTGGGCTTGAGCTGCTCAAGCAACAGGAGGGCAGAAACCTGTCTGTGAGGGGGCATCAGCTGGGGCTGCCTGAAAAACCTCAGAAGGCTGTGTGTGGAAGCAATGCTGGGGGTCATCTAAGGAGCCCCCAGAGTGCATAGAATCATCCAACTAATACTTGCAAAAGTGTTGGGGTATGATTTCAACATGTTTGATACCAAACATGCCTAGGTTCTGAGTTACCATTATGTAGATGGACATAGGCAGTGACCTATGTCCAGTAAATGGGTAAAATGGCATCCCCCCACTCACAAAGTCCAGAAAAATGGATCTGGAGTTTGTGGGGTACCTCTTCTAGTGCAGGGGTGCCCTCACACACAGGTACATGCACCCTGCCCTCTAGGCTGAGAGGGCCTACCATAGGGGTGACTTATAGTGACTTGGTGCAGTAACCTATAGTGAAAATAGGTGCATGCACCCAGTTAACAAAGAGTGCAATGGCAGGCCTGCAGAACCCTTTGCATGGGTTCCTATGGGTGGCAGAATAACTGCTGCAGCCAGTAGGGGTCCCCTGAAACTCCAATGCCCTGTGTACCTGAGTACCATATATGAGGGGCTTACATGGGGGCACCAGTATATAAATTGTGAGATAAAAAACGTTCCAGCAACCAAGTTTAAAGGAGAGAGCATAATCACTGGGGTCCTGGTTAGTAGGATCTCAGTGAACACAATCAAACACACTGACAAACAGGCCACAAATGGGGGTAACCAAGCTAGAAAGAAGCTACTTTCCAACACATTACTCACAGGCCTGTGCTATTATTTAAACTAAATGCCTTTTTGCATAACTTTTGGTCATGAAGTGGCACATTCACTTCATTACATGTACTTTTACTTACATTTTTGAGAGTGTTGCTTAAGTCCTGAAAATAATTAGTCAAGTTCCATCCACAGTTAATTATAATCTTACGGTATGCTCTCTACATGTATGAAAACAAGCTATTGCTTCTTAGGCTCCCACAACACACCGCAGCCTACTCCAATCTTCTAAATTTTTGTAAGAAGCTGAAGACATGGGTTTTTGCGGAAGCCCACAGGACTGGCCTCACACACCTGCTACAGAGTGCCTGGATACCCTCACAGGTGATTTGTGCACCATAAAAAAACAGATAACATGATATAAGATTTTCAAATGCATAATAGCATCATGAAAAGGAGAGAAGGGAAATACCTATTTTGCGCTCTTCATTCAGAGAAATCCATGTTCTTCATCCTAAAAAAGAACTAATAATTTTCACATGATTTGAAATTTGAAAAAATATCAAGATGATGATATATATGCTGAAGCTACCTAGTAATATTATCTCATATCAATATTATGCTTCTTTTTAATTTTCAGTATCCTTGTTGTCAGTAGTTATTTGTGGATTGTGAAGAATAACAAATACATTTTCAATCATTTGACAGTGTTTTTTTCAAAATATGTTTGGCATTATTCAAATCAACGGTGTCCTGCAGTTCATATTCCTCATGGAACTGAATATTATGTTAAGTGGATCTAATTTTTGAACTTGCAAGCAACATGTTTTTGTCATATGTTTCACATCACTGGTGCTTTGGATAATAAGAGTGGAAAAACTTTTTTCATTAATGAAGTAAAAGTAATATGTCACCACAAAGAAGGATTAGCTTTGATGAGTGTTTTTTTCAGATGAAAATGTTTCACCTGTCTAAAAGAACATACCTTATAGGATGCACATTATTTTTGCATATCAGTTAAATATTTGTATATGAGGTAAAGCTAGGAGATATCCAGGTGTCTTAGGCCAATGGCCCTTTGACATTAGATGAGATTAACCAGAAGCTGTAAACCAATTAAATAATCTTCACGGTTTCAAACATTGTTTTCAGTCAATAAAGAGAGTGGTGTGAGTTTAAAAGCTTTATTTAGAAGTGTGTTTAATAGTGTGTCTTTTTGGGCTTAGCATATGATATCATTAATATCATTAATTAATATCAATCATCAATCGATGAATCAAAATAAGCAATCAGTATATCAGAATAAGGTCATTAGGCATGTTCTATACAGGAAAGAATCCCTACTCTAAGATTATGGATGGGTTTGAGGAAATCGTAGAAAGTGGGTTTCCCCATACAGGAGTCCAAAAGAAACATAGGATTCTCACTATGGCCCTCATTATGACATTGGAGGTAAATCCCACTTACTGCCATGCTGACTGCTGCCAACATACCACCACTGTGACGGATATCCGTTCACCATATTATGACACACACACACATGCCAATCCATCAACATTCAGCCACACATACAAATCCGTCACACCAAAGAACAGTGATAAACTGGCAGGATCAAAACCCACATTGTAACGCCAATAGAACAATGGCCACACAGCCCTGCATGGACACCTATCACTAAAGCATGCACACTAGAGGCTATCAGCTAGCCCACCACAAAACAACTCACACAAGGTAAATCTGCCAAGGCAACAACAACCATAGAGGGCAACACACCAATGCACAATATGTCACACACAGAAAACATTAACACTGCATCTACATCCCCACAGGTATCCCAGCCAATGTCACCGGAGAGGAAGTACCAGCACTATCCAGTCCCCCCACAGAAGAGCCCACAGTGATGACAGCGACTCTGCTCGCCTGGATCTAGATGACCAACCTGGCCCATCAGGGACCTCCGGACAGTCGGTTACCCAGCCACAGTCACATACCACCACAGGGCCTCCCCCTCAGAAAACACCACCACAGCACCCACTCAGTGTACCCATACCTCTGTCCCCAGGACACGTCAATTGGCAGTGTGTCCACCTCTACAGGGACCCCAGGACACACCTCAAACGCAAGACAAAAAGGGACCTGGGGTCAGTGGCAGTGGGCACACGATTCAGGGGACAGAGGCACAGGACAACAGGGAAGCTGGGAGGACTGCTGTGCCCAGGGGGAGGACAGGCCCAGGAAACTGACTCTCCAGGAGGCACTCACTGAGATCCTGGGGGCATACCAACAGTCCCAGGATACGCTGGGCCAGATCCTGGACAACGTGCTGGAGAACAGGTGGCTGCAGCAGTGACAGTACCAGGGGATCAGGGAGGGCTTGAAGGCCATCAACACCACCCTGGTTTCCTTAGCAGGGGTGCTGGCAGACATGGCCAATGTGAGGGAGGCAGTCATAAAACAGCAGGCCCCTGCCACTAGCCAGACTACTGAACAGCCCTCCACCTCTGCTGCAGCTAGTGGACAGGAGGACCTGCCACAGGACCAACAGGCCACCAGCACCCCTCACCCTGCAGAAGGAGAACCACCCCATAATCGTCCCCTGCGATCCAGGCAGAAGCCGGAGACTATTGCCAAGACCCCGCCAGGAAATAAGACTCTCCTGATTGTCACCCTTGTGTCCCACTCTGCCACCCTGTCCACCTTGAACTGCCATGGCTCCCCTTCCTATGCCCCCTTGGACATTACAACTGTGCTACAAGTAGACTGGAACTAAACCCTGAACTTTCCTCCATCATCACCCCAGCCCATTGCACTTCTCCCTTTTCTTCATAGCACTGTTATAAACAAACGTCTAAAAAATACAAGTATGGAGTATGTCAAATGATTTAAGTATGTATTTGCTTCACAAGGTTTAAATATTGCAATTCAACTGTACAGTAATGTTTACATAGGAAAGACCTGTAGTTGGCTGCAGTGTACACACCAGGAGCGATAGTGGGGCACCAACATCTGCAAAAAGAGTTGCCAAAGGGTACAGTGAGTGGGCATAGAAGTGGAAAATAACAGCCTGCCAGTGACAATGTGAAACAAAAACATTACAATGAATATGAAGTTACACTGTCTTACCTGTGTGTCATTGGAAGTATTGTCTAATCCCTGCAGTTCTGTTGTCCTCATCCTCATCCTCTGTCTCCTAATCGTCACTGTTCACAGGGTCCACAGGGCCCACTGCTGCCACACGGCCATCTCCAGCCTCCTCCTCCTGCAAAAAAGGCACATGGCGTCTCAAGGCAAGGTTATGCAGTATGCAGCATGCCACGATTATCTGGCAGACCTTCTTGGGCAAGTAGCCCAGTTAGATGGAGGCACCGAAACCTGGCCTTCAGTAGACCAAATGGACTTTGAATGATCCTTCTTGTTCGCCGATGTGCCTCATTGTAACATTCCTCAGCCCTTGTCCTGTGATTCCTGAGCAGGGGTCAGTGGCCATGAGAGGTTGGGGTAAACAGAGTCACCTGTAAATATCGAGGGACAACAGTTAGCCACACACTATCCCTTATGGCCCACACCATTCCCCTACACCAACATCCACTGGGTGGGAACCAGGTTTCACCTATTAGCCACACCCTGTGCCTCTGTAGTTGGGCCATCACAATTGGGATGCTGCTATTCCTCAGGATAAAGGCATCATGCACGGACTCAGGATACTTAACATTGATGTGGGAGATGTACTGGTCCGCCAGGCACACCATCTAGACATTCATCGAGTGAAAACTTTTTTGATTTCTAAAGACCTGTTCATTGTGCCAGGGTGGTACAAATGCAATATGAGTCCCATCAATCACCCAATGATGTTGGGAATATGTCCCATTGCATAAAGGTCTGCCTTCACCGTGGCCAAATCTTCCACCTGGGGGAAAACAATGTAGCTGTACATGTGTTTAATCAGGGCAGACAACACTCTGGTCAGCACTATTGGAACATTGGCTATTTAATTCCTGCTGTCAAGCCCACTGTCACTTGGAAAGATCCAGTTGCCAAGAAATAGAGCACAGATAGGACTTGCACAAGAGGGGGGATCCCAGTGGGCTGACGGATAGCAGATATCAGGTCCGGTTCCAATTGGGTACACAGCTCTGTGATTGTGGCCCTGTCAGTTCTATAGGTGAGGATAATGTGCCTGTCTTCCATTGTTGCCAAGTCTACCAGGGGCCTGTACATGGGGGATGTCTCCATCTCCTATTCATCCACAGCGTGTTGCAACCTATGGGGCAAAAGAGTGAGGAGCTGGTCATAAACTGTACATTGAAGACACTACAGTTCAATGCATGATGTGAATTTTAAATGTATCAGTGGCATATGTCCTGTATCTACAATTGTGATATGTGACACAGTTATGATCCTTGGCCTGCCCCCTCAGAACAGGTGGAAGTGAGGTAATTCCGCTGACATTGTGCGCTGCTGCGGGAGGCAGTCGTGAACCGCTGTGCAATGCCTCATTGGATAATATTGGGCCCTATGGGTTACAGTGGCCAATGGAGATGTACGCCGGCAGTGATGGTATGCACCGCCGCGGACATCACCGCCATTTTCTGTCTGTTCACTCACTTGCTACCTGACCTTCAACATGAGAGGGCCCACACTGCATGTGCTGCTGTGACCTGTGTCTGGAACCTACCATGGCCCGTGTGACTGGGGAAAGGGCTCCTGCCTTCACCTCGGAGGAGTTGGAGTGACCAGTGGATGGGCTCCTACCCCAGTACGGACTGCTGTGTGGACCTCCAGACCAACAGGTGAGTACACTGTGAGCACGATGCATGGGGCATGAATGCATGGAGTGGTGTGTGTGAAGGTCTCATGTATGGGGGGTTTGGTGGATGGGCCCTGGGCAGCATGCAGCATGTATGCTGGTCCATGTCTGTGCAAATGGGGATGGGATGGGCTATGATGGGCCATGGGTGTAACAGCCAGGACGGTCTGACTAATACCTTTCCCTGTGTGTATTTCCTCTGCACGTCAGCACCCATCAAAAGAAGGGTATATGGTGTGCCATCGCCAAGGATGGGCAGACCCTGGGGGTCTACTGCAGGCGGAGCACCCACTGTCAGAAACGGTGGGAGGACCTGAGATGCTGGGCACGGAAGACGGCAGAGGCCCAGCTGGGGATAGCCTACCAACGAGGAAGGGGTGCCCGTTGAACCCTGACCCCCTGATGGCCCGCATACTGGCGGTGACCTATCTGGAGCTGGATGGACGCTTGAGGGCATCATAGCATCCACAAGGGGGTGAGTACAGTGCCCATCATTACAACCTACGCCTGGTGGGGTGGTATCCGGGTGGGGGATGTGTGACAGTGGGTGTCTCTAGGCCAGGCCTGATATTGCAGAGTAGGACCCATGTTGGGCAGTGTTCTGATGTGAAATTCCTCGAACCTAGCTAGTAGGCATCCACTACTGGGCAGGGCTGTGTGGGTACCAGGTATGCTGCAGTTGGGGGTATGTGTCTCTCCCCATACCCTGGTGACTAGCATTGTTACTGGTAGTGCATTTGATGATACGTAGGGCTGTTCCCTGTGTGTGAGGGTAGTGTGTACGCCAACGGTGGTGTTGCTGCAGCCACTGACCATGTGTATCCTTTGTCTCTATCCCCCCTTTTTGTTTTGTCATCCTGACCTTATGTGCATTAGCATCATCTGGTGGAGGAGCAGAGCACCGGTGACAGAGGGAGCTGCATCCCACATGACCCAGGAGGCAGAGTCCACCGACGGTGAGGGCACCAGTGGGACAGAGGGCGAGGGGAGCACCAGTGCGGAGACTGGAGGGGACAGTTCGGACACGGATACCTCCTCCGATGGAAGCTCCCTGTTGTTGGCGGATACCTCTGTGCCCACCCCAGCTACAGGTACAGCCACCACCCCCATACCTGCACTGCCCTCCAAGCAGCCCCTCAGAGAGTTGCCCATGCCTGCTCACCCAGGAGGGTGGGCATCTCCTTCGCCCCAGGAACCTCCGGCCCTGACCCAGTTAGCCCTGCTGCCATGAGTGAGGAGGCTATTGACATCCTGAGCTCCATCTCTGTTGGACAGTCAACCACTGTGAATGTCATCCAGGGGCTGGCCTCCCAAATGCAACAGACCAATGCATTTCTGGAGGATATTCACACTGGCTTGGCGGCCCAACAGAGATCAATCCAGGCTCTGGCCTCCTCTCTGATGGCAGCCATTGTCCCTGTTTCCACCCTTCCCCCTCCATTCCCCTCAACCCCAACCTATCCCAAGCACACAGGCAGACGTGCATGCACACAAGACAACAAACAAGAGTGGCACAGGCAAACACAAGCACCACACATCATCCCACAGGCACTCACACAAACACCATCCAGATGCAGACATACCAACATCCACTTCCTCCACTGTGTCCCCCTCCTCCTCCTCCACCTCTCTCCCAGTTCTGTCTACACTCACACCTGCATGCACTACATCCTCATCCACTACCGCCATCACCAGCACACCTATCAGAACACACACCTCACTGGCAGACACCACCCCAACAACCATGCACACTTCCCCTGTGTCCTCTCCCACTGTGTCTGTGCCCCCTCCACCCAAAGTCACACAAACATAAGCACTCAGACACCCAACAGCCACCCCCCTCACATCAGCATCCAGCCCATGCACCTGCACCCAAACACAGCAGACAGACATCTCTTACAACCACTTCCTCTTCCTCCACTCCTAAACCTTCTCCCTCTTACCGCCCCAATGTCCCTAAGCAGCTTTTCCTCTCAACCATTGACCTCTTCCCTGCACCTCCCCCCAGTCCTTCATATCTGGTGAGGGTAAATAAAACCCAGTCAAGCACCTTAGCCACCCAGTCCACGGGCCCAGTAGTGTCCACAGCAATACGTGGTGGGAAAGGATCCCAGGCACCAGGCAGCCACACAGAAAGGGTGCCTGCCGCAAGTACTACCATGAAGGTCAAGGTGCCACCCCCAGCTGCTGCCAGAAAGGGCAAGGAGCAATCCCCAGCTGCTCCCAGGAAGGGCAAGGAGCAATCACCAGCTGCTGCCAGGAAGGGCAAGGGGCCATACCCAGCTGCTGCCCTGAAGAGCAAAGAGCCATCCCCAGCTGCTGGAGGGGGGGCAAGGGGCCTTCACCAGCAAGCAGGAAAGGCAAGGGGCCTGGTGCTGGGACTCAGTTGGAGCCCACACCACCAACCATGGTGGTGCCGCTGTCCAAGGCTGCAGGGGATGGGCAGGAGCTTCCCCCCACCACCAGCAGTGGGCAGCCGTCTGAGACTGCAAGGGATGGGCAGGAGCTTCCCCCCACCACCACCAGCAGCAGCAGCATCAGCACCACCAGCAGCAGCACCAGTGGGCAGAAATCCGAGGCTGCAGGGGATGGGCTGGAGCCTCCCCCCACCACCAGCGGCAGCATCAGCAGCACCACCACTGAGCAGCCGTCACCGCCGGCGGACAGTGTGTAGTCCAGCATCCATGGGCTGTTGTGCGGCCTGCCCCCTGCAATTCCTCCGGGTATGACACCCAGCTGAGAGACTATGACCTTGCACTCCCCAAGATCTGCATCACAGGCTCAATGCCCCCTCCAGGACCAGTGGAGAAGCCACCCACTCACCCCATCCTCCCCAGGATGAAGATCACAGGGCACGATGCCCCCTCCAGAACCAGTGGAGAAGCCATCCAATCACCCCTTCCTCCCGAGGATGAAGATCACAGGGCACGATGCCCCCTCCAGAACCAGTGGAGATGCGATCCGCTCACCCCATTCTCCCCAGGATGAAGATCACAGGGCACGATGCCCCCTCCAGAGCATGTGGGCAAGTCACCCACTTAAGAGACTGTGGTCTTGCACTCCCCAGGACAAAGCCCAGGGCATGTTGCCCCCTCCAGAGCATGTGGGCAAGTCACCCACTTGAGAGACTGTGGCCTTGTACTCCTCAGGACAGAGCAATGGGCATGTTGCCCCCTCCAGGACCAGTGGTGTTGTTCCATCTGCCGGGTAAGGTGCCCCCCCGTTCTCCGTCCCCCTGAGGTGCCTGCCTCTTTTCAAACTGATGCCCCTGCAGTGTTCTCTCCCTGTTGTTGCTGGAGTCAAGTGGGGCCTTGGACTTTGTAATGTGGCCCTGTGGCATCTTTGCCTTCGTTGATGTTCGTGGTGGAGCAGGACGTAGAAGATCATGGAGAAGATCTGCAGTTCAGGCTCCATGGCGGCGTGGTTCTTCCCTGAGTCTCCAATGGTGTGTAGTTCCCCTTCTATGCAGTGTTTCCGCCAAGCTTTTGAAGTCGTTGGTACCGCTCCGGAAAAGGTGGCGGATTGGACTGTCATAATACGGTGGGCATAACATTGCCTTCCGCCTGGCTGTAGGCGGCAGCCACCATGGTGCCTATTGATTCCGCCCTGGCGGTCGGTGTGGTAAAGTGGCTGTCTATCTGAGCTCTTTCCACCATGGTCATAATTTGGTGGTATTTATCGCCAGCCTGTTGGCGGTATTACTGCCACTTTATCACCAACCGCCACGGTTGTAATGAGGGCCTAGGTGCCTACCACTTAGTATGGTTCCCCCAATGGATGATTGTGCCACTTGGGACACAGTATCTGCAGTTGTGTATTCCATAACATATGGTAAACCATCAATAGCTGTTTTGCCTGATGTGCTTAAACAGTTTCAAAATTATTACGGGGCTGTCCCTGCCCTGGTCATGGGGATGAAATTAACTTTGCCACAGCTTCTTCAAATATATCAAGTAATATTAAAGGAGAGGAATCAGTGCTGGCAGTTCACCAATGCCTTGCATAGGTTCCTGTAGTGAACCAGGAGCACAAATGATCACAAATGATTGCAGACACCTATTCATCAATAGGGCTAGATAATTTGGGAGCCAGCCCTAATAAGCTGTAGATTAAAGGCACATGTGAGACCTATAATTGCAAGTAGGCACAGGAGTATCCTGATAAAATTGCTGGGGCAACAAAAAATAAAGATAAAACAAAAACACAGGGTGGATATCCTCAACCGGAAACCACTGAATAATGTGATAATTTAAATAACTGTGATACACTTAAACAGCCTGATAGGTATCAGTATACTGATACATGTCCTCATTCCTTTCAGGACTCACAAGACAAACACTCTGAAAGAGGAGGATGGCCTGAGTGCAGGCATGAAGAGTATGTGAAACTGAAAATGGATTCACAACACTCATCTGACATGATCATCAAAAAGGAAGAGAAACTTCCCCAACAAAAAACCCAGTTCAGGAAGAAGAAAGTGGCAGGTATTAATGCCAAATATGCCACACATATTTAGAACACTCCTACAAAACAAGACATGTGCATTGACACTGATAGACAGCTCAGCAGAGGTCACAACAGTTTATCGGATTCTTCAAGAGCTTCTGGCTTCGAGAGCAACTAGTAAATATGTTCAAGTTGAAACACCTGATCAGTAGGTGAGCCTTCTGAACATACTTTATAAATTGGATATTCAAATTGAAGGCAATATACTGCGACCTATGAAAGTGATTTTCTGGAACAATTTAACATACACTTATAACTTTCTTCTGTTTGAGGTAGATTAAGAGCCTGAGTTTGTTATCAAAGTCCCACAAAGAGAATATGTGATACTACCTTCTTTCTCTGTTCTTTGTCCTGAAACAATTAACAAGTATGTGCTGAAGATTGGGCTCTTCACAAGCCCCAGCATTATACTATAACCATACAGGTTGGGATAAGGGTTCCCCTACCATATAATACCTATACACTCTAGTCCACAAGTGCAATCTCAATACCCTATAAAATATGAAGCAAAAGCCCCAGTCAGGGAAATTCTCATACAACTTTAATACCAGGTGGTTTTTGAACCCTGTGTGTCTCCTATGATTTCTACGGCATAGTCTTAGACTACAGATGTTTAAACAGTGACACACACACTTTTGGAATTCAAAATTCACACAGTATGGCTTTAATGAACAATATATGGTCTTATTCATAAAGGTAAACATACACGTTTGGTCCAAACTTAGACCAAACGTCTTAGTTTGTGACTTTGAGAATTCACAAAGGGAATTTATGAGTACTATCTTTAGGTCCTCACTCCGCCCCAAATGAGGACCTAAAGATAGTAGTTGTAAATGCCCTTTGTTTTGTGAATTCCCAAAGTCATAAACTTCGAAGTTTAGTCTAAATTTAGACCAAGCATCTTTACCCTTGTGAATCAGGCCCATAGTTTGTAAAAAATACAAAACTATGTTGAACATTCCCAGTGTTTTTGTCTGTCAAAATATAGCACCTGAAAGCAGAAATGTGCTGGTGTTCTCCACCTTAGGGTCACAGAGATGGTTCTGTAAACGTCCTCAAGGCTATAAGAACAGTCCTGGATCATTTGCTGCCCCTGTAACGTCAAATTTACAAGAAATTGTCTCAGAAGCATTGTCCTATGTTGATGACATCTATCTGATGGACCATAACTTGAAAACACACAGTGTGAGAAGAATGCATTGTATTAGGATCTCCAGATTATGGCTATAAATTAAGGCCCAGTTTTAAGAGGGCCTAGCACCTCCTTGCACCACATTGGTATCATTGTTTTAATTATAATGTGGCCCAACAAGGCCAAAATCACCACCCAAGATTTACAAAGTATAGCAATCCATGCATTGCGCCACTTTGTAACCCCTTGCGTTACATTATGTCAGCGCCAGCCATAATGTACGCAAGGGGTGCTTTCTCCCATTAGTGGGACCAAAGAAAATCTAAAAGATTTCTTTGTGCCATTTTTTCAGCATTTTTAACGCCTTCTCAGAGCAGGCATTGGAAGTGGTATACCATTATTTATAATGGGCCCCTATGTGCTGTTCAGGGTTAGCGCCAAAATATTGCCGCTAAACCTAGTGTCAAAAATGTTGATGCTATTGCCCGCCTACCCTACGGTGCACACATGGTGGCGGTATGGGGCACCAAGGGGTGTAAGAAAAGTAGCGCTGCACCCTAAATTTGCCCCATAATTTTCAAAAATTACAAATGGCTTTTCTCAAAGTCCTGTTTCTGGGATATGAGCTGTCCAATAAGGGTAAGAACGATGCCCCATATTTCTTAGAGAACTGTGCTTTTTTACAACCACCAAACACTATTAAAAAGCTGTTAGGCTTTCTGAAATTTGGTAGAACATGCATACCAGGTCATGCACAGAGGGTTAATCCATTGTATGATTTAATACACACAGATTTTTCCAGTACACATTGGACATCAGAACATACACAAATACTAAGGTCATTGCAAACTGTCATGCTTACATCCAGACAATTACATATTCATGTCAACACTACCAGTTTATTGATACACTTAATTGCAGGCTCCCCTGGATATACGTATGCCAGCTTTAACAAAGTAGACACAGTGTTGATTGCGTACACATCACATTTAAATTCTAATGCTCAAATATATTTTTTGCATCCCCTGAAAAACTATTGACTGCAGTTCAGACGGCTGTCATAAAAGAAAGACCATTGGCTCAGGGGAAACCCATAATTGTTGTGACCCCCGTCGCAGGCTTATAGATTGTCACCAAGTCAAGTGTTCCTAATGTGAAAGCCTTATGTCCAAGATGGATGCAGTGGGTCACTTCCTTGACAGCTACTGATGTAGACCATGGGGATGATTATGAGTTTGGCAGATAGTTTACAGCGTCCGCTGAACTTCTGACGGGGAGGTTGCTGCCATAAAGGCTACATCCCGGCCGGCCCCATTAAGTGTTTCCCGCTAGGTCAGTGGACGGAAAACTGAGTTTAGGTCCACTGGCCCAGCGGGAAACAGCTACAGCATTGTCTCTGACTCATAATACAGCTGGTGGCAATGCTGTAGAGCGCAGGGCGCACCAGCACCCTTGCAAGGTTCACTGTCTGCAAAGCAGACAGTGAACACTGCGATGGTGCTGGCCAGGGGGACCCCTTCATTGTCTATGCCAAGTGCATGTCTATGCCAAGAGAACCTGTTCTCTGCAAGCATTTTCATGGCAGTTGTACCGCCATGAAACCGCAGGTGGAGAAGGGGGGGAGGTCATAATCCCCAGGGCAACGCTGCTTGCAGTTCTTCCCTGGTGGATTAGGACAGCTGACACCACAGACCGGGTTGTAATGTGATGTTCTGACCGTTAACCGCAAGTCTAGTGGTCTAGTGACTGCTAGACTCGTAATGAGGCCCTATGTCTTTGACCCAACTTTGTAGACTCAATGGTTCCTTCATTATGAACAAGAATACACTGTGATATTTTGCCTCTTAATCAGTATGATAAAATTATATATACGGATGGTTCAGCTCAGCCCGGGGTTGGTACTAAACAACCATATTCTGCTCCTTGCGCAGCAGTGTGTGGAGTCATGAAACATGGAGTATTTCAGGCACTTTTACAGAGTACTGCCCAGCTGGCTGAATTAAGGGCCAGATGTATCAAACGGTGCGAATCGGTAAATTCCCCGATGTATGAAAGACATTCGCTGTGCAAATATAAGGAATCGCTAAAATAGGGATTCCTTGCAACTGTGACGAGTAAATGCAAATTGTAGTATGCGATTCACAAATACAGATGTGAATTTGCGAATCGCAGTATGCGAATTGCAAATAGCGATATGAATTTGCGAATCGCAGTATGCGAATCGCAAATTCTGTATTGCAATGCAATGCAACAAAAAGTCACAAGTTGCAATTATTGGCAGAATGGCTTTTTGCATGTTCAAATTACCACAAAGTGAAATCAGGTGGAAAACAGGTGCAACCTATATAAAGAGGCTCTTTTCCACAATGGCTGCACTCTACGTGATGGCGAGGAGAATGAGGATCCTGACAAGTTTGAGGAGAGGGAGGAGGAGACAGGAGTGCATTTTCAGAGTGCACATTACCCTTTTTGACCAGACACAGGAGAAGATATATGATAAGTGTAGGTTAACTCAGCCATGATACTTGACCTAATAGCTGATCTACAACCCCTACTGCAGCACAACACAGTCAGGACCAATAGCATACCCACCCATGTGCAGGTATTAT